>NC_133658.1:174689869-174994191 GCF_037893015.1 Macrotis lagotis | reverse complement strand
ACTATTTCACATTGCTCTTTTTGATTAGGTTGATTAACATATCCTAAGCACTGGTTTCTACCAGTAATCTTCTAGAAACCAGTGATAGGAGTGTACTCCAACACATCTTAATTAAGGCCAAGTGGAAAATGGCGACAGATGTGTAGCCTTGCTGTCTACTTTGCACAGTTGTTTCTGCTTGCCAACATCCTCCAACTCTATCAGGGCTTGCTTGACATTGGAATGAGTTATAGAGAGTGTCTGAAACTGCTTCCTTTGGAGGACAGCATAGAAGAGACAGTATAGGTGATTAAGGTATAGGTCCGCCTGAAGGCAGTGGAAAGGACCAGATGTTCTTTCTAGTGTACTTCTAGACCTTTGAAATCTTCTTGTGTTTTCATAACTGGGTTCCTTGGATTGGTTCTAGTTATTAAGTCCTGTTCAATACCATTCTTTGTTTTGAGAGGCTTTTTTGTTTGTTTTTGTGAAGCAGTGGGATTAAGTGACTTGCCCGAGGTCACAAATACCAAGTGACTGATTCTGCATTTGAACTCAGGTCCTCCAGAATCCTCTAGAATCTATTCTTAATAGATTTATCAAATTGATTATATGTATTAATTTTTTGACCCATCTTAGTGAAATCCATTCAGTTTGTTCTTCCCTCTTTATTCCCATTCAAGATAAAAAAAAAAGGTGCCAAATCTTGTCTAATTTATTCTTTAATTTGCTAACTAGGAAAACTTGTACAGTTTACTGATTAGGTTATGGTCTTTAAAGAAATAGGCCTTCTTTAAACAGAATATATTTTTGCAATGTTTCTAACCTATCTAAACTTCTATTGTTAGAAACTGCTAATTAGAAATAAATAGAATTCTGGAAGTTATAGCAAATGTCCACATGGCAAAAACTAGTGTCATTGAATAGGGTCAAAGATAATTCAAGAAGAGCTATAAGAAGGCCTATTATATATCTTGAGCAGGTTAATTGATGCAATTATAACAACCATAGCTCTCATTTGTATAATACATGGAGATTTTTACAATCATTGAGTGCCTACTATATACTTGTAATTTTAAGAGTTATAAGACACAGTAATGATATAAACCATGGTAATAGATTTAATGAACTTTTTAATATAGTCAAATGAAACAAACAGATAATAAATATATGGTTTAATTCTGACCATAAATCAATAAATCCAGAAAGCTTTTTTTTTTTTTAGATTTTTCAAGGCAATGGGGTTAAGTGGCTTGCCCAAGGCCACATGGCTAGGTAACCCAGAAAGCTTTTATAAGTACATATTATGTCAGATATTAGGTGCTAAGGATAAAAACACAAAAATGAAACAGTATCTGCCCTCAAGAGGATAACATTCTATTTGAGAAAGCAACTTGTGTGTTTAGGTATGTTACATATATACACATAAAAGAATACATGCATGTAAATATGTTTATATGTGAACATGCACATTCATGTAGAGAATGCAGGTATTGTTTTGGGAGTAGTTTTAGGAGAACATTTGTAGTTGGGAAGACTAGGAAAGACCATGCATGTAGAATGGAATGCTTGAGTGAACTTTGAAGGTAATAAGAAATTTGTATGAAGGTAAGGAAAACCTCCAAGATATGGAGGATGCCAGAGCAAAGATGTGATATAGGAGATGGATTCTCATAAATGAGAAATAGTTGAGTCATGAGTACAAGAATAGGAATAATATATAATGAAGATAGGAAAGAGGACTGAAGTAAGGTTGGGAAGGACTTTAAATTCTATAAAGTAAAAATCAAGTTTGAGCTCATTGCTAGAGAAGACAGCATCATAGGACTACCATTCAAAAAGAAGAGATACATCAAGTAAAGCATATAGGAGAAATGAGTCCAGTCTTAGCATTCTAGTTTTTGTAGCATTCTCGTTTTTTAATGTCTTCTCAAACCCTCATTAATACCCTAAAATAATATTCTGCATGAATTAAAATTATTATTTTCCATGTTGAGAGTCTCAAAGATTCATGAGAAAGGCAATTCTCATCAACCCAAAGATAATCATCAGTGGTAGGTTGAAAATATATTGCCAGAGAGACGCAAAGAAGACTCATTCTACCAAAGGGTGAGAGGCAAAAGAATCATTTTAAAGGTTTAAAAAGAATAAAATACTTTTCTCTTAAAATTTTTTTCCATGGTAAGATATAACTATCTTGTGCCAGTAGATAGCTTTTATTTTCCTGTTCTGTAATTAAGATACTAAAATGTAATTATGATACAAATTACTTTTTCTTGCTTTGGAAATTAAACTTCCAGAGGAGACAAAGCTATCTCTCATTCTTGCAGAAGCCCACAAACTTTGTAGACTGTAATGTAAAGGTGGTAACCTTCATTCATCCATATGATGAGTCCCCCATTACTTCTATGCCAGAACTGGCAAAGATACTCAATTACCTCCCTAGGAGCAAAAGGAAATTTGGCCTCTCTGCTGCCTTAGTCATAGGCTCGCCTGAGCAGTAAATAACAGCTGTGTCATATTTTGCAAAATATTGTCTGCCTGTGTTATGAGTTGATCTCCCTGTGAGAGAATGATTAGAGACCACACAACTCATCTAGTCGATGGTTCCAGACAGTTCTTGCACCACCTTAAGGTGACTAGACAGCATCTGTCCACCAGTCTCAATGTTTCAGATTGATTTTTTGGTAGTTGAAGTGATCAAAAATAGTAATTTGGCAGTTGGTGAAAATAGCTTACCTAACCTGAACCAGAGTTTTTCACAAAATTCTGGTATGTTTCTACCCAATCTTCTGCCCCCTTGCTCATTTCTATAATGGACTGAATTAATAAACTTCACTATGAAGGATCAAATATAAGACACTGTTTTTTCCCCCCAACATCAAAATTTAATTTGTGACTCTGAAAGTGATGACTAAAATCAATCCTATTTTTTCTTTTAGTCATTCTTACTGGGTACCCCCTTTAGACAACCCTTTCCTAGTCATTATCTCCTAATTAATTCCCTTGTTAAATGTAAACTAAGCATTAAACTTGAGTAATGTCTTCCTGTATGATGGTTTCCTGTATGACTAAGTAAAGATAAATTTTTTGACTTTGCATATTGATTCAAACAGAATAATCTCAGCTTATTTGGTTTAAAATCCCCATCCTAGAATCAGATATTTCAGTACTGTGCGTATTGAGATATTGGCTCCCCATGTTCTCACCTAACTTTTATTAATATGAATTGGAGGCAGGTGCTTGCATATAAAATTGGCTTAAGCAATGGTTATATCCATATGTAAACTCATATCTCTTTATTCATTTAACTTAAGGCCAGAATTTGAAAATGATGGTAGAGCTGAGATGAAGCTGTACAACTTACTCAGAAGATTAACATATTGAATTTTAAGGGACTTGAGGTGTCAAAAAATCTGCATGCATTAAATTCACATATGTGTTGGTAAACTAACAATCTGCTCCCTTTAATGATGTGCTTCTGTGGCAGATTAATATATTCAGAGAAAAAAATATACACCCTACTGGAAAGAGTGTTACAATGGGAATAAATGGATTTAATCTATTCTACACTTGTCTGGTGTCATGGAAAAGAATTCTTTCTTGACACATCATCTTCCTTCTATTCTAAGGAAAAACTTCACAGTAGCTTCTAAATTGGAGGCAAACTTATGCACTCCCTGGTCCTGGCAACTAGTTCATGTGTGGATTGCTTTGAGGAGGGGTGAGTTTCCCCTTCTTCAAAATTTTCAAGCAAAAGTTACATGATCTCTTGTTAAGCATGTTGTAGGATTCCTTTCATGTGTGGGATGCATTAGATGACCAAAGGAGTCCCTTGTAACTCTCAAGTTCTTGGATTCTGTGGCAGCCAAATGATGATGGCCATAATGCAACAATAGAATGAGAACCAGAAATGGAAGGTAATTATCACTCTACAACATCCCTGATAATACTTTGCAAAATCCAGACTTGTCTTGAAGATATCTGATGAGATGAGAACTCATAATCTTCCAAGTCAGCCTGCATTTCCAGTTATAAGGATGTTGTTCCATATGTCAAATCTAAATTTACCTCTTTATAATTTCTGCTCCTGTTCCTAGTCTTATGTTCTAGGACCAAATGATATATATCACCATTGGGGCAGCTGGGTGGCACAGTGGATAGAGCACTGGCCCTGGAGTCAGGAGTACCTGAGTTCAAATCTGCCCTCAGACACTTAATAACTACCTTTGTGACCTTGGGCAAGTCATTTAGCCCCATTTGCTTTAAATAAAAAAAAATTAAAAAAGAAAGAAATCATCATCTTTCCAGTAACAGTCTTTATGTACCCTCAATACAGCAATATGTTGCTCCAAAAATTTTATCTTCTCCAAATTCAAAATCACCAGTTCTAAGTTCAAATACCCTTTGGAAGACCACAGGAAAGATTGCCTTAGATTGGTGATATTTTCCCTAGGTTCACTTTTCCCCACTTTTTGCATTTCTTGACCCATTAACAACCTAAATCCATTCTCACATCTTATACTGAACTCGCTGTTTTATGTATTTTCACATCTTTGATAATAATGACCATTCATATAGCACTTTAAAGTTTACAAATTGCTTTAAATATAATATCTCATTAGACCATGATAACAAGATGTATGAGGAAGGTTAAAAAAAGTATTATTCTACTCCTTTTGCAGATGAAGAAAATGAAACTCAAATAGGTGAAGAATATTGGAAGGGGAATTTGAATCTATATATGTTCAAGCATGCTATTATTTATCTTATGAATGATCTTAAAAGGCAAAATTTCATAGGAAAGCTAAGTACTAGCTCAAAACAATTTGAGATAAAAAACACAAATTCTAAGTTCCCTTAAAACTACATCTCCTCTATATCAATCTTCCAAAATCATATGAATACGTTTGCATGTGTATCATGCCCACACATATGTATACATGCACATTCACATATGTTTGTGCACACAACAAGACACACAAATATAGGGTATCTGTGTTTTTGTGTGCACATGGGCCACATACATTGTGTAAGCATGCACACAAATGCATGTGTACACATATATGTACATATACATACACACACAGTTCCCAGTTAGATAATAAAAACAACCTGGCCAGAAAGGTCTGAAGAGATATTTTGGCCTGTTGCTGCATAACTTTATTTTGATGAAGAAATGAATGTTATGTTCTTGATCTTCTTTGGGTATGCATCCATGAACTGTAGTGATGTTTTCTGTTTTTTTAATGTATATATAAAAAGAACTTTTAAGTAAATCCCAATATTTTTAATGCACATTTTTAGCATTTTCTTGAGCATGTTTTTAGGGCTCTGCAAGTTTATAGTGCCTTGTTCTCATTTTCATACATGCATAGTGCACAATAAAACACTCCTACCAGTAATATTAGCATTTTCAAATAACAGGCAAATTCTTCCCTTTACTATTTGCAATACATTGCAAACTAATATATTTATGGTGGAGATAATCCAGATGCATTTTTGGAAAATATAAAGTTGGGAATAGTACTGCCACTTCATGGCTATGTAATATTTTGTTTTCTAATACATATTGCTGAACAGTTATAAACATAAATGTAGCTGGTAATAAATGGACTTTACTGCAGTCATTTCTAAAGGTGAAAGAGTATGGGAGAAACCAGACATTTCTTTTAATTATATTAGCCATTGAAAGCATTCAATGTTCCAACTAGTCTGGTGAATATTTTATTATCATCTACTTCAAGTATTCATTGTTTTTGTTTTTCTTTAGTGTATTTTTGTATTTTGGGACTTGGGATATGTATATTTGGGGAATGGGAGAAATATGTACTAGAATTCAGTACAGGTCATAAAATCTGGAAATGTTAATCTGGAAATCTTATACATGATTGTGACTTCTGAGATCATATGGTTCAACTTGCATCTGGTAGCCCAGTCTTTACTTACAGATTCAGTGAAGAAAATTCCATATTTTCTTGAAACTTTATTCAGCTTACCATACCTAAATGGTAGGTGAAATAACATTTTGTGTGCATGGAAAGATGGCATTTACCTACACATATACAATATTTTAAATGGATTATCATCCAGGAAATACTGTACCAGAATTTTGAGACTGAACCATGGGATTTCTTTTTGATGTATATGTGATGATTCTGGAAAATAACATCAATTGGAGCAACTTTATGTTTGCCTATACATACTTATGGTGTGTGTGACTTTCATTTACTTTTCCATTTATTTATTTATTTATTTTTTCATTTAATCATTATTACTTGAGGGTATTGAAGTCTTCTTCACATTATGTTCACAGGGTGGAGTTATAGAAAACATGACATTACACCTAAAATTATAATTCTATAAAACTTTATGTTCCTTTAGATCTTACACATGATGGTCTGTCTCTTCTGGATAATAATAAAAGTTAGCCAGTCTCATGAGTAGAACATGGGGAAACTATGATCATTTTTACTAAAATGTGATTTTATGATTTCTCTCACTCATGTTCTTTCTCACTTAACCTAAAATATAAGAACTTTAGGAACAGAGACTTTTATTTTTATTTTTATTCCAAACTTCATTATCTAGCATAGTGATTTGAATAGTGTTGATATTAGAGGCACAATTAAGAATTGGATTCATATATATATATATATGTATATATATATATATATAAAATTATCTTTAATATTTTTCACCTTGACAGTTCAAGGACCATTCTCTCTATTCACACATTCTATTTCTTTTGAGACTGAAGGAAGTCTAAGGCATGTTTTATATACTCATTGCAGCTCATTCTCTAGGGTGATCACCCTCATCCATAAAAATTCTGATGAATAGAAATTAAAGTGTAGCTACCCCGTTCACTCAAGTTTTATAAGCTGCTCTCAGGTATTAAGGCAATGCTTTTATACAAATACACACATGTATATACATATGTAGGACACACATGTACACATATGTGTGTTGTATCTAGGTAATCACTGTCCTAACATTTCAGAACAACCTCAGAATTGTCTGTCTAACCATCTGTCCATCCATCCATCCATCCATCCATCCATCTATCATCTATCTATCTATCATCTATCTTTCTATCATTTATCTATCTATTCTCTCTCTCTATCTAATCTATCTAGCTATCTAGCCATCTATCTTATTTATCTGAACTACCTACTTCCTTAATGCTTAGAGCAACCTCTAAAACTTTGAGAGTATGGAATAGCCACGTTCTTTATTTTATTATATCATATTATATCATATTATCATATGTTTCCTGCCTTTATTTTCAATCTGACTTAATTAGATATTAGTGAGGAATATTTACTAAGGTAGTATAAGAAGAGCAGTTGATGTTAAACATGCCCCCCCCCCAAAAAAAATCCTCAACTGTGTCATACTGTCCTTACAAGCTCAGAGGAAAGTGGGGTCAATTTTAAAGCAAATGTTCAGGGATCATGACAATTATTTTGCTTAATTTTCTCAGATGTTCCTCTTGGTTATGGTGTAGTGGTTTTTCTGCTCTTTGTAGTACCTTATTCTGTAGCTAGTCTGTTTTTGGATCCTGATAAAGACATAATCATTAACTTTTCTAGATGTCTAAGTTTATAAGGTCCTCCTACTGTTAAGAGGTGGAGGGAGTGGCTAGGTGGTGCAATGGTTCAGTGGATAGAACGAACACCAGCCCTGGAGTCTGAAGGGCATGAGTTCAAATCCAACCTTAGACACTTAATAGTTATCTAGCTGTGTGGCCTTGGGCAAGCCACTTAACCCCATTGCCTTGCAGAAACCTTAAAAAAAAAGAGGTGGAGGAGGAGGAGGAGACCAGACCAAAATGGTATCTTTGATACTCTTTCCCAATCAGTTCCTTCTCAGGAATTTAACTGGATTGTTTTAGTCTCTGATTGCTCCAGTTACTCAGGTTCTGAACAAATGTCCTGGCTTTGTACAGTCTCCATAGGATTTTACTATTGCCAGCAAATCTGAACACTTTTTCTGGTACAATGTCAATCCAGTTGATCGAGGATTTTTCACATTTAGTCTAACGTCTGTGACTGATTGATTACTTGTTAATTGAGCCATGTTATCACCTGGTAACAATAACAGAGTATAGTATGTATTTATTTATTTTAATTAGGGTAGAATAAACAGATTTACTTTCTGAGCCCCTCCAAATACATTTTTTCCTACTTATGATGTTTGCTACTCCAGAAAATCTATTTCAATGTATTTGACCAATAGCCTGTAGTTTCAAATATTTCTTATCTCTTTAGTGACTTGGGAAGTAATTTAATTTTGAATTATCCTTTTCAAATGCCTCCCTCACAGACTTGACAAGAGAGAATCAGAAACAATAGAACTCAATAATTCAGTGTTAAATGAAGTAGAAAATATTAATTACCGAGGGAAAAATAGCTACTTCGTAAATATTTTATTTTTAGTTTAGGGAATAAAGCAAATATTTCCATAGCACATCATATTCTTTAAAAAATATGTATATTAAACTGCAAATGTATTATGTACAACTTGCTATTCCTTTTAAATATATAATAAATTACCATGTAAGTTTATTTTCCCTCTTTTCCCTTTCCCACCAGCAATGGCTGTCATTAGACACACATATGTATGTATACATATATATGTAAAATCATTCTATACATACTTCTGTTCATCAGTTCTTTGCCGATAGCCTCTTCAATGTCCCTTGGAGATAATTTTGGTATTTATAATAGTCCAAATGACTTATTTGCTCAAAGTTGTTCTTAAAACAATATTGCTATTACTGTATACAATGTTATCTTGGTTCTGCTCATTTCCTTCTTTATTACTTTGTATATAATTATGAAAGTCTTTCCATGTTTTTCTAAGGTCATTGAACTCATCATTTCTTATAGCATAGAGGTATTCCATCACCATCATATACCACAACTTGTTAAGCCATTTCTCAAATAACAAAAATCCCCACAATTTCTAGTTCTTTGCCATCACAAAGACAGCTACTATAAATATTTCAGAATGCATAGGTTCTTTTTCTTTTTCCCTAATCAACTTTGGAAATATACCTAGTAGTAATATTTTTGGGTCAATGTGTATAGGCAGATTATCAATTCTTTGGGCATGATTGCAGATTGTTCTCTAAAATTTTGGATCAGTTCGCAATCCTAACAGCAATGAATTAATGTTCCATTTTTTTTCCACATTCCCTCCAACCTTTGTCACTTTCTCCTTCAACCAAAAAAGCTCCTTTTTGAGGGGAAAAAAACTGAGATACTTGGAAAGCAGTTTCATAGTAAAGAAGTTTAGACCCAAACCTTACACAATACATTCTAAATGGATCATTCAATCACTGTTGGTTGTTTTCAGTTGTGTCTGACTCTTCATGAACTTATTTGGAGTTTTCTTGATAAAGATATGGGAATGGTTTGCCATTTCCCTCTTCAGCTCATTTTATTTTATTTATTTATTTGGGGGGGGTGTTGCAAGGCAAACGGGGTTAAGTGGCTTGCCCAAGGCCACACAGCTAGGTAATTATTAAGTGTCTGAGGATGGATTTGAACCCAGGTACTCCTGACTCCAGGGCTGGTGCTCTATCCACTGTGCCACCTAGCTACCCTTCAGCTCATTTTATTGATGAGGAAACTTAAATAAAAAGGTTAGGAGATTTGCCCAGAATCTTATAGCTAAGAAGTGTTTGAAGCCAGGTTTGAACTCAGGAAGATAAGTCTTCCCGGTTACAGGTTCTGCATTTTATTCACTGCACCATCTAGTTGTCCTCTAAATAGATAGATGACCTTCATAATAAGAATTAAGCTATTAAAATAATAGCGAAACAGATTATATATATATATATATTATATATATATAATATATCCCAGCTATGAGTAGAAAATGTGTTCTCAACTAAACAAGAGGCATAGGAAATTGCAAAAAGATAAAATGGGTAACTTTGCTTGAAACTCAGAAGCTTTTGCAAAGACAAAATTAATGCACCTGAGACAAGGTGATATGGTCATATAACAAAAAAAAAAATTTAAGTAAATCTTTATAATAAATGTCTCCCTCAGGAGACAAATTATTAAAGTTCCAGTCTTAGGAAAAGATTATACAACACAGTTTATAACCAAATACAGATTCTTTATTCTAAATTTAGGGTGTTAAAATAAACAATAAAAACATCATTTTCACAAAATTCTAGGTTACTAGGACCTTGGTGCTTGCAAAAATCTTTTCGTTTTTTTTCTATCAATCCCCATCCACATACCATTTTACAGAAGAGGAAATTGATATTTAGAGAACTATTTAAATAAGTTCATCCTATGAAATGTAGAAGCAGAATTAGAAGTCAAGTCTCTTGCCTGAGTCCACTGCTCTTTTCACTATGCTAGTCTTCTTAAGTGACTCAAATATTTACATCATAATAGTAATTTTCAAGCTAAATAAAATACTGGGACTTATTTGAGTGTAGGAACTCACAGCAGGAAAGGAATAATTATTTTCCTTTTGCAAAGAATAATAGTAGGTTGGAAACAGGAGTTTGAAATGTCTTTATATGAACAATAGCCAGTGTTGGGTGACAATGAAGGTTATTTTCAGGACAAGAAGAAATCTGAGTGACCTTCAATATATCCTTATTCTCTCAAAATCCCGAAGTAGAAGGAATGAAAAAAAAAAGACCTGAAAGTGTAAGAGGA
Source organism: Macrotis lagotis (assembly GCF_037893015.1). Classification (NCBI taxonomy): domain Eukaryota; kingdom Metazoa; phylum Chordata; class Mammalia; order Peramelemorphia; family Peramelidae; genus Macrotis; species Macrotis lagotis. Next base: position 174,983,524 of record NC_133658.1, on the reverse strand, counting down.
ATTAGAGCAAACTGTAGAAAATGTGTACTTGACTTGTATAACCTATATCATATTGCAGGTTGTAATGGAGAGGGGAGGGAGAGGTGGGAGGTAGAAAAATGTGAAACTCAAAAGCTTATAAAGAGACAAATGTTGAAAGCTATCTTTGCATATAATTGCAAAAATAAAATAAAATAACATTCAAAAAAAGTTGTGTACTTGATATTCACAATAATCTAAGATGAAGGAAAATTTTTCTAAGGCATAGTTCTTTTTTGATTAGATGCTCATTCCATTGTTACATTAAATAAATGTCCTTTAGTAATAAAAAACAAAGTTAAATAATCACTTTTGTCCCAAGAGGTCTACTTATAAGAAGTATTGATTGAAAACTGGGGCAGCTAAGTGGTGTAGTGGATAAAGTACTGGCCTTGGAGACAGGAGTACCTGGGTTCAAATCCGGTCTCAGACATTTAATAATGACCTAGCTATGTGGCCTTGGGCAAGCCACTTAACCCAATTTGTCTTGCAAAAAAACCTAAAAAAAGAAAAAAAAAAGAAAACCCAGGACTGTGATTATATTCTTAGATTTCATGAAGAGTGAAGATTCTGATTGGTCCCATAAAGTATGACTAGGAGTAGAGGATAGCATTTGCTAAGAGTCAGATTGAGTCTTGAAGTTAGAATTAGAACTATCCAAGAGTCAAATGGTTGTATTGTAAGGCAACAATTCCCTTGTTCCTGGAGGTCAATAAACCAAGACTGGAGGAACATTTGTCTGATTTTCCAGTCAAGTGGATTCCTTTCCTGGTGTGATTTAAACCACATGACTACTGAGGTTCTTTTAAACTCTGAAATTCCCTTATTCAATAAACCTATGCTACAAAAGGAAAAAAAACAACAATGCTAATAAAGATTTTCTTTTAAAAATTAGTTTACATATACTACATAAATGAGCTTTAAAAATCTTTTTATTCATTATATTTAATTTTTTGTCTTTCTATAATGATATACAGAAGTGATGTTATTATAGTTATCCTCAATGACACTCCTATTTGCTCTTATATTCAAGATTGCAATCACATAAAGCAAATTTGATTCAGGTGGTTATTATCATTGTGAGCATAATCCGGGCAGTCACTTTACACTGGCACAGCCACTAAGGCTCCTGATTGATTTTGAAGACAAGACAGGGATCTGAGTTCACCAAAATGTGCCATTAATCATTAAAGCTATCGGCTTATCTTCTGTAAATAGCGTAAAAACTGCAAAGGATAAGAAGCTTAGTTTGTGGTTGAATCTGTACCAGAGGGTACAAAGAGTAAAGGGAGATAGTAAATATCATGGATATATGAGAGACTGCTGTTGGAGAAGGAGGGTACTCATTGACATTAGGAACTCTTGGGTTCCAGTTTAGCCTCTGACACATACTTGCTTTATGACTATTGGTAAATTTATTTTTGAATGCCCTAGGCAACTTTCTAAAAACATGTTCCAATTGAATTTTTAATATATGATATATATATGTATACACACATATCTGTACATATATATACATATATGTGTGTTTTAAATATGGTATAGTTGACAGTATATTGAGTTTAAAGAGAAAGAAATAGGTTCAAATCTTGTCTTTGTAACTCAACTCCACAAAAAGATCTAAAATAGATGTTTCCATTTTCTTTCCTCTAAATCTCTTAACCATTTTAAATTTTATTTCTGACCAGATTCTACCAAATTCCAACAATACTATTCAATACAAAATTATTAATGATCTCTTAGCTGCTAAATCTATTTTGTTTGTTTGTTTGCAAGGCAAGCGGGGTTAAGTGACTTGCCCAAGGTCAGACAGCCAGGTAATTATTAAGTGTCTGAGACCGGATTTGAACCCAGGTACTCCTGACTCCAGGGCCGATGCTTTATCCACTACACCACCTAGCCACCCCTTAGCTGCTAAATCTAATAGCTTTTTTAAAGCCTTCATTCTCCTTGAGCCTCTCTCCAACCTTTGACACAATCTTTTTGATAATTTTCTCTCTTGGTTTTTGAGATACTACTCTCTCTCCCGGTTTTCTTCCTACCTATCTGATTATTCCTTCTATGTCACCTTTGCTGAATTCTTTCTATTTGTGTTCTTAAAAAGACATAGGGGTCAGCTAGGTGGTGCAATGGATAGAGCACCAGCCCTGAAATCAGGAGTACCTGAGTTCAAATCCCACCTCAGACAATAATTGCCTAGCTGTGTTCCCTTGGGCAAGTCACTTAACCCCATTGCCTTAAATAAAAAAAATGCATATATAATAGGATTCAGCTCCTGCCCAAATATTTAAATGTTATACAGTAACAAAGATCTAATAAGAGAAATTTGTTAAAACAAAAAAAGATGAATCAGGCATATGGTAATGGTAATAACTAATAGCTCATAAGATACATGAAAATCCACCCAATTTTCAGAATTAAAGGGATTCTCTCAGTATGTTAAATGGACTCCCTGTGGTAATTTTATGGTAGGACATGGACAGAATTGAACAAACTTGAGTTTGGTTGTAATCAGGAATTATATTGTTGAGACCACAAATCAATGAAGCATCAAATTATTATAAACTATTTTATAATGTCTCAAAGCACTCTCATATATTGCATTTTCTTTAGAGAAGTAAAAAAACTACTAGTCACTGGCTTAATACAATACTTATTACAATACTACAATAATCTGTAGGGTAATACTTATTACAGTACTACAATAATCTGTAGGTTAATGATAGAAATATCCAAATAAGTTTTCTCTCCTTTAGAGAAAATTGGGTGGTTATTTGGGGCTTGGTTGGGTGATACATTCTGTGAACTACAATTTGAAAATATCCCAGTTAATTGTCTTCTGTTAACTTGAGGTTGAACTTACTTTTTCTAGCTAAGTGACCCTGGGTACATAACTTAACCTTTGTCTGCCTCTGTTTTGTCAACTGAGCAGCATCTATCTCATAGGGTTGTTGTGAGGATCAAGTGAGATATTTGTATTTAGCACAATGCCTGAAACATAGTAAATGCTTAATAATAGCCTTCCTTACTTCCTTTTTTCTTCCTTCTTTCCTTCTTTCCTTCCTTCTTTCTTTCCTTTCTTTCTTCTGTCTTTCTTTCCTCCTTCCTTCCTTCCTTCCCTTTGCTTTCCTTTCTTCCTTCTATACATCCATAGTTCCTCTTTCATATCTTTTATATTGAGACCTATATAATGACAAACTCCTAGTAGTTTTCCAACCTATGCTAATAGTTGTACTGTTTAGAAGAACAATTATTCAGTTTAATTCTCCATATGCTATCTTGTGTTTGCTGATTGTTTCATGCACCTTAGTCTTGTCTCCCCAACAAGATTTTAAATGCCTATTTTTCTGGGTGCCCCATGACAATTATCATAAAATGTGTTGAATTTATCAAAACAATCAGTTCCTTCTTAGAACCTATAAGCCTTGTGTCTGAAATTCTGTAGATGGTGATACTTTTTTCTTAGATGGTATAGGCCTTTGCTAAAGTCTCTTTGGGCACATATGGCTGAGATACCCTTCAGTGAAGTAACTTTTACATCCTTTAACTTTTAATGAATTAACTATATTCCTAAGCCATTATTAAAAAATGTTCAAATATTTGAAGTCATAGGACCATTGACTTAGAAATGAAAGGGACTTTAGAAGTCATCTAGTCCATCATTCTCATTTTACAGGCAAAGAAATAAAGACTCAGAGAAATTAAATGATTTTCTCAAGGTAATTAGAGTAACAAGCTAAGACATAAATCCAACTCCTCTTACTTCCTAACTAGCACTTTTTCTTTGATTCTAACTTCTCAAAAATAAAAGATAGTATAAATCTAAAGCAAAGCTGGATAGAAAAATCACTTTTCCATCATTTTGAAGTGTCCCATTAACGTTCTTATAATCATACCAGACTTTTGCCAGTTCTTTTTAGTTTATGTATGCGCCAGACTGATAGAATTATTCCCTTTTGCTGTAAATTGTGAAGGGAAGACAGAAGGAAATAAACAAGCATGTTGTATCTACTATACCTACCTACTATGAGTTAAGTAAATATTACCAGATTTAATCCTCACATCAACTCTGAGAGAAAGGTGCTGCCATTATTCCCATTTAAGTTGAGGAAACTGAAGCAAAGAGAGGTTGAGTGACTTGCTCAGGGTGATACAGCCAGTAAGTTCTGTCCCTCACAGGAAGGTAAGTGAGATACTTAAGATCACCATTCAAAGACTTGGGACAAAATCATCAAGTTAATTTCTGGTTGCATAACCTGTTAAATTATATTTTTCAATGAACAAATATTTATTTCCTGTCCTTCCCACATCTACTTCAAAACATTGCCTCCCCATACTCATACTACCAATTTGCCACAAGTCTTAATTCAGGGTCCCTAGGTTCCACTCACTCTTCTCTTAATCTTGGAAGGTTCTTGTACATCTTAACAGCTCACTCCAAATTCTGAATTGTTTTCCTCCAAGGGCCTCCCTCCTTGTTTCAAGTTTCTTTCTGAGTTTAGTTTTCTCTCTCTAACATCTGTTCTTGCCAAGATATGAGGCTGACTTTTCCCTATGTCTGTCTTTTACCTGATTAGAAGGGTTTGTATCTCAAAGACCAGTCTATTGTGAAGATTTAGTCACCATCACCATTTTTTGCTCATTTGGGGAAATTCTGGCCTGATCATAATAATTAATTTTTATGAAGTATTTTAAAGACTATTAAATAATGTTTGAAACTCACAACAATGACCCTGTAAGATAGAAATTATCTCACATATTCGTTGAACCACACAAAAATTAATGACTTGCTTGACCATGGTCTAAATGCTACTGATTCCAAACTGAGCATTTGACTGCTCTCTGTCTCTTACTATGAAACTACAGCCTATTTCTAAGAGATTTTTATTGGAGGAGTTGTTTTATTAGTATCATAGCATTAGAAGGAGGAATATATTGCTTTTTTTCCCTGTGAACTCATTAAGTAGCAAAAGTATCTCATGATTGGCTTCTTCATTTGGTGAATTGTTAATATTTCACATTAGGGATATTGCTAATAATGCACCATTAACACTTATAAAATTTTCTTATGTAAAGGTTAATCTTATTCTTAGTGACTTCCAAAGTTCTTTTCTGATTAGAATAGATCTCTGTTAACCAAAATGTCTGTTTGATGGATTATCTCAAATCTAGTCAATTTGAATACACCATCTCCTGTTGTCAAGTAGTAGTAATATTAATAATAAGAAATTATGACTTGCCTACTATGCTTCAGTTACTTTGCTAATATGGTTTTGTACAAAGTTGTATTCTTTTAACATTAATTTTTTTAATCCACAGGCATTCCCCTGCATTTCCACAGGAATTTATGGTAAGTAGAATTTATTCTAAATAATATCCTCTGTCCTTTAAAACTAAAGGTAAAGGTAATCTTTAATTTTAAAAAAGGCATTTTTTGATTGTACTCAAGTGATTCCTCAAATGCTGATCTGATCCCATTCTAGAAATCCTAGAGATTTTATATATATATATAAAATTGTGTGCCTATGAAGAAATTGTGTTATATTGATCATTACTTAAAATGATTAGATCATTCACTTGGACCCCTTTTGTTATAGAAAACTTTTTTGATATAATGGGCTTGCATCATGCTGTTTTTTTTACCTCCCCAAAAAATCAGTTGTGCTGTCATGAGAATAGTTTATAGATGCTATAGATTTAAAATTTCTGTACTATAGTCTTTTTGGTTATGTGTATAAAATAATAAAAAGAATCAAGCTGTAACATATAAATCATTATTTCTTTCCCCTTTCTTATCTTCTGCCCTACCTTTGCCTTTACCACTAAGTAATATAAATACCTTATGAACAGGGCATATTTCTTTTTTATTTTGGAATGCATAATAAATTCTTATTGATGAGTTTGATTACAGTGTATGGCATCTCTTTCAACAAACCTTAGTAGGGTGTTAGAGTTACTTGCTCAAGGCTTAGATAGTCTAGGTTACTCACTTATGTTTATTTTTAAGTATCAGAAGCAAGACTTGAAGTTAGATCTTTTCAACTCCAATTTTAGCATTCTATCCATCACTATACACTAAATCTCATAATACCAAGATTGTGTGCACACACACACATAAATGGAAGTATATATGTATGTAACTAGGTCCTTGGTGAAAATGCCTATATGTATACATACTCCTACATGTATAAAAATGTGTGTATACATATATAAACATATGCAGATGGAACACATAAATGTGTATCTAGGCTGCAGTTTGTAAAAGTGACATGCAAAGAATTATTAATGATTTCATAAGATTTTAATAAACAAAAAATATTTTTATCTTGCAACTGATGGATTGTTTTGAATAGCAACTGCTTCATTTACAGTTGAAAGGAAAATGTTGCTATAATCACTTGTTTTCACTCATTTAAAATTCTCTAAACATTCATTCACCTATGTTGTATTTTTCTTTGCTTTCTCTCAGACCATTAACAATAATGTCTGTGCTTTTTAGGGTAAATTCAGATGTCTTGAGTTCTATGAAGGGGGAAAACTATTTTTTGATTTTTGATTTTAAGAGGAATGGTTCATGACTCTTTTGACTTTATACATAGACATGCTTGAGGAAAGAATAATATGTTTGTCTAGAAAAATACTTTGAACTTATTACAAGTCAAAGTTGAAATCAGTCCATATCTTACTTGCTGTCCCAAGTTAATAGATTTTCTTTATTTGATCTAGTTCCTTGTATTTGATAGTGCCAGAGAGAAACAAATTGAAAATGTAGACTTGAAAGGAATTAAGAGAAAAAAACCAAACAGTTAAAACAAATTTTTTTCCATTGTAAAGTGTTGATACTCTAGTACCTTTCTCTTTCTATCTCTTTACCTCCTGTCCTAAAGAAGTCAGAACCCATTGCAAGGGAGGCCAAACTATAGTTTTTACACAATTCCATCCTAAATACATAATTATTGTCTTATGGTGAATGACACTGTTGTTTACACAAAACAAAACCTGTTTCTATATTTATGTATAGCTAAAATTAGATATTTAAACTACTTAAGAATTCAACTTTACCTTCCTTAGAACATCAGACTTAGGTGTGGTGGGCAGAAGTGGATAAACTTTATCCTTTTTTTGGAGTATTACTGTTGTTTTAATACAGATTTATTACAGGAAGGTATTAACTTATTATGTCAATATAAAGAATAATATTAATTCATAACAATTAACAACATTTATTAAGCACCTACTTGCTTCCAGTCATTTTGCTAGATACTAGGAATTCCTATCCTAAAGACACTTTCTATTAAGGAAAAAACATGTATTCATAAAATATATGCAGCATATAGGCAAAGGTGAAAACCCTTTGTAGTTAAATATCTGGTATTATAACAAAATTAGGAATTTGTAAATCACTCAGCAGTTAACAAAAGGAGGTTTTCTTAAACAGAAGCTAGCCAGTCTGACTCCTTGTGACTGGTTTTTCTTCTGTCCTTAGGTAATCAGAAAACTGGATTAATATTGCCAGAGGCTATCAGGAAGTTACTTAAAGGGATGTGCAATTTGAGCTAAGCATTCAGGGTCAATCAGATTCTATAAAAAGCTTTATATGACCTGCAGTCATCAAGACCTGAGTTTAAATCTAGCCTCAAACATTTCCTAGCTGTGTGACCCTGGGTAAGACACTTAACCTCTGTTTGCCTTGATCCACTGAAGAAGTAATGACAGACCACTCTAATGTCTTTCCAAAGAAAGCCCCTATGCATTGTTCTGTCTATGGGGTCTATGGGGTCATGAAGAGTCAAACATCACCTACCAACAGCACCACTTGAGCTGAACTTTGAGAAAAACTTTAATCCAAGAGGTGAAGAAGAGTAGGGAGTCCATTTAAAGCATGGTGGTCAGTTTGTATAAGAGCACAGACAAAGATGAGGTTTCCTCTGTGAGGAATAGCTTGGAGTCCAGTTCAATTAGACTGAAAAATACATAAAGGAGAGTGATGTAAAATGAATCTAGAAAGATAAACTGTAGGCAAGTTGTGAAGAACTCTAACTGCCAAGCAAAGGACTATTTGACTGTAGAAGCAAAAGGGTCCCATTCTCTTTGAGCAGGGGAATGAATTGGTCAAACCCATGCTTCAAGGATAGCACTTTGGGAGTTTTGTTTGGGATGACTTAGGTGAGGAGAATGACTTGAGAACACTTCAGTGATCCAGAAGAAAATTGATGACAAGTTGAATTATGATGTTCATCATATGAGGGGAGAGAAGAGGGAGGATATAAGTTCAGATAGAACTTATGAAATTTATCAACTGTAGGGGGTGAGGGAGAATGAAAATTCAAGAATGTCTCTTACATTGAAAACTTGATGCACTGGATGGAAACTGGGAAAATTGGGAATTTAGGAAGAGGTGTGGGTTTGTTTTATGTAGGTTAATTTTGTCAGATATTTTCCTCATTATCCCTTAGAAGCAAAATGTGATATATAAAGAGTTTCACATGGAATATGTCTAAAGCAAGAAAATAGAAAATCAGGGAAACAATTTGCAGAATAACTATATACATAATACAAATATATACATACATATACATTTATATACACATACAAACATATAGACATATGCACGTGCATATATACCATATTTGTTTGTGTATGTTCCATGTGTATATCTGTATAGATCACATATGTAGACACATAAATACATATACACATGCACACATGCATATATATTTTTTATATACACACAAAGACATGTTTAAGATTGATAGAGAATCAGAAAGAGATAATAGCTAGGGTTTATATCATGTTTTAAGTTTTGGAAAGTACTTTAGAAATATCAGATCATTTGATCTTCAAAACAACTACTCTAAGAGATAGTTGTCTTTAGTATTCCCATTCTACAGATAAGGAAACAGACATATAGACATTAAATGACTTGCTCAGAGACACACACAGCTAATAAATGTTCCAGATCAGTTTTGAAGTCAGGTCTTCTAGATTCTAAATCCAATGCTTTTTCATTGTGATATCTAGCTGTCTTTAGATAAAAAAGAACCAAATGAATAATAGGGAATCAAATAAAAATTCCTAAAAATACAAAAACAAACCATTTTTTTCTTAATATAACTTTAAGGCTTCTAGATTAGTAATATAATTTTATCAGGAGAATTTGACTTTGTAAATAGGATGACAACTAATAAAAAAAAGGAGATAATGTGTTGAATGGATAGGGCAGTGGAACAGTGAATCAAAGATAGAATTAGACAGCCTTGATTTAAAAGTAATCACAATGCCAAGCCATTGTGCAATATCCAGAATCATTAAGTCATGGTTATTGTCATTAAAATTTCCACAATCTCCACTTAAATTCAAAAAGACTACTGAGGATAGTAAAGAACTTAGGAGCTAGCATCCAAATCATATCTGAAAAAGAATTCTCTCAAATAAGGGGGCATTTATGTAGCTTTTAAGGATTTTAAAAAACTTTACACATTTTTTTGATGTGTATCTTATAAAAACCCTATGAAATGAGTACTTTAAGTTTTGTTTTATTAATTTAATAGATGAAGAAGCTGAGGCATATGGAGTTTGAGTCACTTGCCTATAATCAGTCAGATAGCTTGTTAACATGTGGCAGAGGTGGGATTTGAACTCATACCATCCAGGCTTCAAGTCCAGCACCTTTTTCTACTATGTTAACCTAAAAGCAGTCATCTAGATTGAAGACCTTTGGTGAGGAAAGATTGGGGTATGGTGGAGCCAGCTCCCCACTAACCATAGAGAACCAATTGATCAATATCCAGTATAATCATTTAAATCTTGGAAATTAGCAGATGTTAATTATCATTTTGTTGTCTAAAGTTTAAAAAGTGATGGAGAAAATGCAAATCTGTAGGTTAATCCTAAAAATTTATCCTGTTTTTGTATGCATGTATAAATGTGTATATGTATAGGTGTGTGTATAAATATGTGAATATATATAAATGCATTTATATGTATGTGTGTGTGTGTGTGTCCACATATATCTTTCTATTTCACAAGATACCTTATTCTATTTTAATATTGTGTTAAGAAATTTTGCTTCATGGAAAGTCAAAATTTGCCTCTTTGAAACTTCTGCTCATTGATCCTAGTTTTGTCCTCTGAGATGAAGCATAAGACAGTCCCTTAAATATATGAAATACTTGAGATGTTTCTCCTTAATAAATCTTTGATTGATTCTCCAGGCTAAGCATTCCTAGTTCCTTTGAGTAATCCTCATGTAGTATATAATGTTGAGATTCTTCAACTCCATTGAAAGTTTTCTTTTCTAGAGAATAGAATTTGAACTTTGCTGATTATGCCATTTTTCAACTGTACCTCTGCTTGGTCTCAATTCCATAGAACAAGCCAGGCCTCCTAGTGTGGTCTATCCCCAATGTCTTTATTATGTTGTCTTTTTCTCTTAGACTAGAAACTCCTTGAGGGCAAGGACTTTCTCTTTCTTATTTCTATCCCCAGTACTTAACAATCTAGCCCATAGTAGACCCTTAATTAATGTTTATTGAATTGAATATCTTGTCTGCCTGTGAATATTTTTGAATTTATTTATTTATTTATTTATTTATTGGTCACATGTGAAACTGGATCTTCTGGCAATATTCTAGACTGGGTCTGAACAGGAAAAATACAGATATTTCAACTTCCTATCAACTATTTTTATTATATCTTTTCAGCCCAAAGGTTATTCTTCTTGAAAGAGAAACAGACATAAAATAGCACCCATTATCATGATTTCTCATTCCACTACAGTAGACTTATCTCTTCTTTGGTCCTCTTTTCCTTGATACCTATGAAAATAAAACAAAACAAAAATCTACTATCATTTTTATTGACTAGTACATTCACTTCTTTTTTCAACTAATTATCTAGCTCTCCTATTACTATTCTTATTGAATGATGCTAAACATTTACATTAACAGTTGATTACCTGCCCTTGTTTTCATCTTATTTTTATTTTGCTGTTCAAACATTTCAATCATGTCCAACTCTTCATGATCCTATATACTATTTTATTGGCCAAGATACTGGAGTAGTTTTCCATTTTCTTCCCCAGTTCATTCTACAAATAAGGAAACTGAAGCACATAGAATTATGTGACTTGCCCAGAGTCACACATTATTATGTATCTGTGGCTGTATTTGAATTCATATCTTTTTGATTCTAGGCCCTGCACTCTTCTATTGAACCACCTAGCTGCCCCCTTTTTGTTCTTTATGTGTCTTTTAAAAATCTAATTTGGGGGTCAGCTAGGTAGTGCAGTGGATAGAGCACCAGCCCTGGAGTCAGGAGGATGTGAATTCAAATTCAACCTTAGACACTTAATACTTGCTTAGCTATGTGATCTTATGCAAGTCACTTAACCCCATTGCCTTTCAAAACAAAAAGTCTATGAATTCCTTTTACATCCAAATCTGTCTCTTTAGATAATTCTCTTCTTTTCTCCCTCATTCCAACTCTTTCTTTTGAGTCATTAGAATTTCATTCTTTATAGCATAGCATGCCTACTGGACTTACTGTTGGAAAAAATCCTCTCACTGATTATTGAGTTCTTACCTAGGACCAAAATTCAGTGAAGTTCCCAGGCCATCCATACTCACTTCTCTCCCATTCCAGGAATGTAGTTCCTATCCTTACAAACCTTTCAATTGCCATGCCATTAGTCTTCTAACTATCAAGATATTTCTGCTTCTGTAGTCAAGGATTTCAGGAAGTGTCCAGGTCTTCCACACTCATTTATCTCTTGACTCTGCTTCTGAGTCTCCAGATTTTTCCAGGTCATCCCCATAAGATAACAGTTCTTCCCTCTTTCCATGTTTTTTTCAGGATTCTGGATAAAAATAGTAACAATTGCTATTTACTTTCACTCTTAGTCAATCAAGGATCTAAACAATGACCAAATGGGGCTTAGCATGGGTCCAAGTCAGTCTGGCTCTAATTATTGGCCAATAATCTATCTATCTATAATTAATAAGATTCTGCTTATTGTTTCTTTGAATCCTTTAAAATCTGCTCTCCCAATATCAAATGTATATTAGAACAGATAGTGACAATACAGTAGATTCACTGTGTTCAGTAGATGTGATATACTGATATAATGATCTCTGGGAAGTCACTTTAGACCAGTGACCTGATTTTTCTCTATGCAAAATGAGAATTAATTACATCTTCATAAAAGCTGCATCAGTCTACCCAGTCTATAAAACTTTTCCTACCAATGTCCAAATACCTTAAAACATAACTATATGTTCTAATTATAGCAAATCCCTCAGTATATGAAGGGAGCTAATGCTTTGCCTCATTTTTTTGTTCCTGAATTATAATTACATTGTGTAATTAGTCATTTTATATTGTTCATTCCCTATACTTCTATGAGTATTTCTATGCATCATTATACATATACAGCTGAAGAATTTTGCCCTGGGGTGACCAGTGTTTTCTAAATAATACCTTTCAGAAGTTTGTAAATTTGTAAATCTTTTGGGAACTGTACGGATGAAATACATCACATTCATAAAATAGAATTTATACCCTCAACATTTCCCTTCAACAAACCTTTTGCCTTTACCTTTACTCTTCTCTATTTCTGTTAATACCTTAATCCAGACCATTGATACACTTTGCTTAGATTATTTCAGTAACCTCTTAATTTGTCCTTTCTATCTGGAGTTGTATCTTTCAAAGTCATCATACTACCTTTCATTAATCCCCTATTCAAAAAGTAAGGAAAGTATTTATGTGCAATGATACATGTATAGTACTTAATTATTTGCAAATGCTTCCTTTTTTTAAGAGAAATCTTGTGAAGTAAATAATGAAAATATATCCTCATTTTGAACATGAGAAATTTTGTCAGATAAGAAAATGAAATACTTAAGGATTTGAACCCATATAGCATATTACCCTTATAACTGCTATTTAAAATACTTATAAAATGGTTGTTTGATAAAGCATTTTATATACATCATCTCATTTCTTCCTTACAATAAAACTGAGACTTTGAGTGGTTATGTGCCTGTGTTTGCATATGCTAATAAATGTGACAGGGAAAATTTTAAAATATATTTTATTATCGACTTAAACTCCAAAAAAAGAACATTTCCATATAAACAGCAGAATACAAAAAGATTGTATATGAAACCTCAGTTCTCTATTTCATGCTGCTCTACTTTTTATAAAATCATTTCACATTACTTTAAAATTATCCTGCTTGTCTGCGCTTACTCAGTATTTCTTTTTTTTTTATGTTAAAGAAATGTGTACATAGCCCTTCTTTTTGGTATCACAATTGCTTTTCACCCTCATTAAAAACAAAGAAAATAAAACTTTTAGCATATAGGCATAATTATGCCATGCAAATCCATACAGTGACTATATCCAAAAAATATGTCTCTCTTTCTGAACTCTAGGTCCATTACCTCTCTTTCAGGAGGAGGGCATCATACTTTATCCATCACTGAACTTCTGGAGACACAATTGGTCACTTATTTGATTTTTAAGACTTTAATGTTAATTTATGAAATGGTCATTGTATAGATTACTTTTGTTCTGCATCAGATTATATTATCCAGTATTCTATCATTTTCATAATTTTTATAATATGGCAATATCTCATTATATTCATATTCTACAGTTTTTGAAGCCATTCCCTAAGTTGATGGACATTTTCTTTAAATTGTTAGGAGGAGGGATACCAACCCAGATCTCTGTTATCTCTTAAAAAATTCTGAAAAATTGTTGATATAATTCATTTTGGCACTTAGCATATAATAATTTCCATTATTGAATTTTTTTTGCATTCACCCAGTTAGATTGTAAGTTTTTTGAAGGCAGGAATTCTTGATATCCTCAGTGCTAAGTCAAGCTTCCTCTACCTATTAGTAAATGTTTGATTATGATAATAATCCTTCCTAATGTAGATTGTTGCCAGATCATAACTGCTAAAGATTTATTCGATTGACTGATTCTGAAATCTAGACCAGAAAATCAGACTCATTTGTTCTGTTTTTGGTATCAATATGGCCTATCTTATCTATTGCTATTTACTCAGATGACTATCCTCTCTTTTAGCAATGATTATTTGAAAAAGACCTTGATTAGAAAAGATTGAATACAAAAGGAAAAGGGGACAACAGAGGGTGAGATAGATAGATAGCATCATGGAAGCAATGAACCTGACTTTGGAAACTCTTTAGGAGATAGTAGAGGATAAAAGGGCTAGGTAGACTATTGTCCATAAGGTCACAAAGAGTTAGACAAGACTGAATGACCAAACAAAAACGCTCTTTGCAAACTTACTTTTCAACAATTTCTGCTAAAACTGCATAAAAAGCAAATCTACTAATCTCAGTGCTTTAGATGTTGAAGAACACAAAGAAACTCATGAAAAAGATTTATTATAGCACAATGAAAAGAGTACTGACTTTTGAAGTGGATGAAATAGGTTCAAGCCGCATGCCTGCCACTTCTTCCCTCTGTCCTCTTGGACAAATCACTTTGGTCATTAGTTTTCTCATTTGTAACAGGATGTAACTTTTAGGTCCTTTCCTGCTATGATGTATATGATATGATAATTTCAATGAGGTAATCCTATGAGATGAAAACACTTCTTTTCAAAGTTTCCAATATCATTTCAAAACCCCATGAACATGATATACAAATTGGTATAATGGATGCCTGTAATAGTAATCATCCATACCCATTTCCTCCCACTTTTGTCTGGGTTTTGACAGTATTTAGGACAATTCTGTCAAACTATTTCGTCACTACATTTGGAACCAGAATCCATTATGTAATTTTTTTTAGCCTTGATTGGAATAGTATCCTCTCTGATCCTTTTAGATTTAAGAGATGTTATAGGGTATGCCTTCAGTTCCTTTGAAGTTCTGCATGAACAAGAACCAGACTTCCCCATTCCAACTGCCAGTATTTAGATGACTACTCCAGCATGATGCTTCCATGATGGTTATGTACTTCATGAGACCACCTGCTTATATTCAGGATGAAAAGAGACTTTGGATAAAAATATGGAAGTAAAGCTTGTGTTACTTTGGGAAAATAGATCCAGATGAGGTTTCCGAAGGTGCGGAAATCACCAGATACCCATTAAAAGTTTGAATCAACTTCTATAGTCATCTTAAATGGACAGATTTGTACTTCCCTAATGGACATTTCAGATATGGTACATGCCTCCTGCCCATGGACATATGTGTGTTAAGATATTTAAACAGAAGGCCAGACATGATACATGCCAATGGAATTTTTACTGAGAAGTGAAAAGCAAAATAACTGTAGTCCATTTTATAAGAGCTGATATAGTGAATAGAAACTAAGTCCAGAAGAAAACATGGTTCCCTAGAGTAAGGAAAACTGGGAAAAATAACCTTGTCTGTACAAAATCTTGAATTCAGCTTCCCCAGGTAATATGTTTTGTTTGAAGCACAGAAGGAATTTGAGACAATGACTTGGACTGAAATCTGAAGAAAATTTAAGTGTAGTCTAACATAGCTGTGAGAATTTATATATTCATTATTTCTCTGTTATCAATGTATAAGGATCAGAACATATTTCCTTCAAATCGCCCTGGTTTCCTTTTCTTTCTATCCTGAGCTGCCAGACTACAGTCTCTTAATTGAATCCCTCATTTGCATTTCAATCCCTCTCTTCAATTCTAACTAGTAAAAAAAAAAAAGGGACAAGTTCTGTTTTTATTAATCATATACGTTTTTGGCAAATGATTTTATCACTACATCTGTCCAAAATCACAGACATGACTTGGGGGGAAAAGAGGGCACTTTCCAATGGTGATGCCAAGAGAAATGCTTGCTGTCAAATTTTAAATGCTGACAGATTTTAAAAGGTGTGACAGTCATTGCTGTACAAATCTGAACTTGCCAGCATAGTTGCCTCAGGAACCAGACAAAACAGAAAAAGATGTATGCCACTCACTTCCTTGTTTGGGGTGTTTTGGTTTCCCTTTTATCCCCCCCACCCCCTCACCACTTTTCCCATTTGATATTCCCAATTGCTTAGCAAACTCCCTTTGAAATAACCAATCAAAACAAGATGATTATGCTTCTTTTCTTCTCCTCTCCTCTTTGAAATTTCCTTCCTTTTCTGTGAGTGGTATTTTTTTACCCAGGTCACCATATTTCCACTATGTCATAGTCATTAGTTTCTGGCAATCTTAACTCCAACATAAACTATCTGTATGACTATGATCAAATCACTTAATTTCTCATTGCCCTAGACAACTTTCTTAGATAAGTTGTTAATGGTTGCCCATCAGCTTTAATAGAAGGACCTTCCTCATCCTGACTTGTCTTCAATAATTAAATCATAGGTTTTTAAAAGAAAAAAAAATCTTGGCAATCATCTTAGAATTAATCTAACATTTTCTTTATGCATACTGCTTAACTGCAAGATCTGTCCCAACTCTATCACCTTCAAATAATATTTATATGTATGTTATCAAACTCCTTACTTTCTGGAAGAAAACTAAATAAGCAACACAAATTGGGGAGGCAGACAGGGGAGAATAGCATAAGAGAAACAACTAAACTTGCAAGAATGAAGCATAGTAGGCCTGCTCTCTTCCTCTCTTGAACCTAGATGGACCATAAGCAAGAAAAATGACAATAGCTAATCAAAGAGAACTTTTCTCTTTCTTTGTTCTAAAAAAAAAAATTAGTTTCCACTATGGAGACAAAAACAATCTCTGACTATTTTGACTTGTGAAATGAAAGGAGAGTCAACCAGCAGGATAGAAGTAGGGCACTAAGCCAAAAGTCAGCAAGACTCAGACTTGATTTTCTTTCCAGTCTGAATCAATTCCAGGGCTTAATTATTGGAGAATTAACTATTTATAAAAGCAATACGGACCAAAAGTTTGCTATCCCTTTTGAAGTCTGGGGTGACTTCTCAAATAATGGTACTTCAGGATAAAGTGACATAGCTTAGAAGAAAGATTCTAACTTTTTAGCTGCTGCACTTGCTTCAAATATATTAATACTTTTGGTACTGGGAATGGTATAGCAATCAATTTTCCATTGGTAGCACTCCGAGATAGTATGATAATTCTCTGCTTCTCAAATGCTGCTAACATTTTCTGAATGAAATCATACAACTTTGTAGACTGGGTCCACTACAAATTTATATTATAGAATCTCAACTGGAACTTCAACAAAGCATGCTAATACTTTTAATATTCTTGAAATTGACTCTTTGTTCTACTTCCTCTGCCCTTAACATCTATTTCTAACCTTTTTTTTCCCATTTGCAGCACTCATCTTTTCCCTTCTCACCAAAAGAACTATATTAAATCCCCCCTGAAAACAAAATAAAGACCATTGGTGGAAAATTCTCCTTTCTCCTATTCTATACTTCAAATCCCCTCAATATCACCCCACCCTGAATACAGAAATACTCCTTCTTTGCTCCAATTTCCAAATAAGAGATGGTCCTCCTTGCCATTTATACCCTAGACACCATACCTCTTTGATCTCTTTCAACAGATTATCTCTTCCTTCATTCCCTCTCTCCCTATAATTTTCAGTCCATTTCATCAAGTATGTGGACCAGTTCCCCAGATACTGTATGACCCTCGGCAAATCATTTAACCTCTATCTCTGTCTCCTCAATTATACAATAGAGATAAAAATAGCAGTTACCCCATAGAGTTATAAGTCTAAAAAGATAGATCTGTAAAGATTTTATTTTTTGACTTAATAGTACCCAACACATAGTAGATTAATAAGCTTAACAAGTTTAAAAAATACTTGTTCACACAAAAGCACCAAATCTGGGTACCTTTCCTTCTGCCTTAAAGTTTGCAGAGAAACTGCCCCACCCTAAAAAATATCAACAGCAATCCTTCACTTGATCTTATCATTCTACACTTCTTAATCCTTTTACTGTCAAACTCTTGTTGGCTGGGGGAGGGGCTGTCTAAATTTATTGCCCCAGATTTTTCATTTCACACCTACTTCTTGTGGTTGGCAATCAAGGTTGGCCTTATCAGTCAATTTAAACTGCTCCCTCCAAGGTAAACAGTGTTCCTTTTCATATTCCTAATCTTTCATGACCTTTCTACAGAATTTGATATTGCTAATCATCCCCTTCTCTTAGACATTCTTTATTCCCTGGTCCTCTCTCCTGGGTCAAATTCTACCTTAACTGGGTACTAATTCTCTTGTTCTTTCACTTTTGACAGTACTACTCATCCTTCTCTCTCTTCTGATCTCATCAACTTCCATGGATTAAACAATTATTTCATTGCAGACGACTCTCAGGTTTATATATCTAGCTCTAGTCTGTCTTGTCAACTACTCTCCTAAATCACTAATTTTAGAAAATTTGTACTTGGGTGTCCTCAAAGTATCACAAACTCCAAATGTACAACACAGAAAATATCGTCTTCCCTGGCAAACACCTTTTTCTTAATTTCTGTATTTATGTTGAAGTTGATTTTTTTGACATCATACATTTTTATGATGAGAGACTTGGCACTCTCCCTGACTCATCAGATCCAGTGACTGAATCTTGTCAATAATATTTTTAACCTATCTCATTTATCCATTCCCTTCTTTCCACTTAGGGGCCAGCACTCTGGTTCAGATCCTTATGCTCTCATTTGAATTACTGCAACAGTTTTAAAATAGGTTACCCCTTTCTCCACAAAACTATCAAAATTATATTCTTGAAGTAGAAGTCTGACCATTTTATTTGCCTAAAAAAGAAGCACCATTGATTGGTTCTGTAAGAACACACCACTCTGCTTGGTGACAGATTTGATACCATGCCCTCTGATTTCTTTCAACAGATTGTCCCTTCTATCATTTCCTTTTTGCTTGCCCCTAATTTTTCAGTCCATCTTTATCAGCTATGTGGCACAGTAGAGAGAGTGCTTGTCCTGGAGTCAGAAACACCTATACCAGTTGTGTGACTTCCTTATTTAAGCCAGTGTTTCCAGTCTTAACATATATTTGTCTCATTCATATTATGTTCTAATTAAACTATCTTACTTGTTGTTCTTTTTACATGATGTTTCATCTCCCACTTGTTTGCTTTTGTACTGACTGTTATTCTTGCCTGGAATGTCCTCTCTCCTTACCTCTATCCAATGGAAAGTCTAACTTCCTCGACACTCAGCTCCAGGGCTTCTTCATCTAATCTAGCATGCACTTACCCTTTACCTCCAAAATTGCTTTGAATTTGAATTTATTTTGCTTTGCATGTGTGTTGTGTACCTCACAAAAAGAATTTGATCTCTTAAAGGCAAGGATTATTTAGTTTTTGTTTTTGTTTCCTCAGTGAATAGTATGGTGCCAGGTGTCATAAGTGCAATCAACAGAAGAGATGCAGAGATGCTCATTGAATGAATGAATGAGTGAGTGAACAGATGTGTTTACTCATAAAAGTATTTTTAAAGCTTTTAATAAAACAAGAGCATGATTTCCTCAGAATTATATGAAGACAGTCCAGTTCAATTTCCAAATTTCTCTGTGGATAACATGGAAAAATCTTACTGCATTTATATAATGAGGAAGAACTTGTAGAAGTGTTCTCAGAAAAGTTGTTTATAGACACCCACTACAGTTTTGTGGTTTTTAGTTGCATCTCTGAAATATGTTAACAGTCTTCCTATGCTTTCTTGTCTCCCTGATCGATTACTTAATGATTTTCCTTTTGTCCTTGCCACATGTAAATACTAGAGTCTCAAGGCCAAGCTCAAATAAATATTTTCAGTTCTTGTTAGAAAATATGTCAAAAGTAATTTTTTTGAAAGCTCCTTGAGAAGTAATGCATTTTTCAACCTCTCAGATAAGACTTTTCATATTGTGCTCTTTCAAGTCAATGTCCTATTTTTATTCATTCAATTAGCACACATTAATTTACCAACCACTATGTACATGGCACTGTGCTAAGATTAGAGGAATACAATAAAACTAGAGTTCCCACTCTAAGCAAGCTTAAACTCTAATGATGGTAGGGTGGAAGAACACTAATATAGATAAATAAAACATTTTTTAAAGAAGACAAAATAAATCCAACACAATTGTTGAAGGCTATTAGCAATTGCAGGGGCACAAGCA
Source organism: Macrotis lagotis (assembly GCF_037893015.1). Taxonomy (NCBI): domain Eukaryota; kingdom Metazoa; phylum Chordata; class Mammalia; order Peramelemorphia; family Peramelidae; genus Macrotis; species Macrotis lagotis. The sequence goes on along the minus strand of NC_133658.1, from coordinate 174,963,386 downwards.
ACTAAAATCTTAGAATGAATCTGGGTTGAAAGTATCACTGGAGCTGAACCTAGAGAGTTTGGAAGGGAATATGAAATGGATCATAGGCACAGGGGATAAATATCCTGTGGAAAGAATGGAAAAAAAAGGAGACAGGGGAGATAAGACTCAAATGTCATATAATAAGGAACTTTAAGTACATAATCTGACTGCAGGTTGGAATGTGTGAAGAAGAGTAATAACGTACATTAAGGTTGGAAAGCTAAGATGGAGCCAGATTATGATGAACTTAATGCTTAACAGAGGAAATTTTATTTTAGATGTTTATAAAAATACATATAACTAAAAGGAATAATTTTTAAGCTTTAGAGGCTACTCATGAGTGCTTTTATTTTATTACAGTGACATATATGAACCCAGGAGGTGATCAATAATACTTTGTTAATGGACTTGGATCTAGGAAGTCCTATGTTCAAATTTGACCTCAGACACTTATTATGTGATCTTGGGCATGTCTCTTAATCTATCTCTGTCTTAGTTTTCTTCATCTCTAAAATAAGGATAATGACATTTATTTCCCAGGATTGTCATAAGGCTCTAATGAGATATTATTTATAATAATACTTAGATATTATTTTCATCAAAATGGACAGAGACCAGTAGAAAGAAGAGGGCCTGGATTCCAGATCTGATTCTTTCATTTATCCTGTGTCACTTTGAATACTTTTCTTAACCCTTCTGGGCTTTGGTATCATCAACTATAAAATAAGGGTATTATACTGGATGACCTGTAAGACTTTTCCAATCCTGCCTATAATTCTATGAATAACTTGTTAACCTGTTTTCTCATTCTCCTCTGTCTTCATAATTTTTGATCATTTAATGAATCTGGGTTGAAAGTATCACTGGAGCTGAACCTAGAGAGTTTGGAAGGGAATATGAAATGGATCATAGGCACAGGGGATAAATATCCTGTGGAATCACAGGATTTTTGATATAGATATAAAAAAACCTCTAGAAATAGTCTAATTTAGGGGCGCCTAGGTGGTGTAGTGGATAAAGCACTGGCCCTGGAGTCAGGAGTACCTGGGTTCAAATCCTGTCTCAGACACTTAATAATTACCTAGCTGTGTGGCCTTGGGCAAGCCACTTAACCCTGTTTGACTTGCAAAAACCTAAAAAGAAAAAAAAAGCAATAGTCTAATTTAACTATCTCATTTTATAGATAGGGAAACTGAAGTCCAGAGAATAAGTAGCTTGCCCAGCTTCACACAGATAGAAAATACCAGCACTAGGACCCCTTCTCTGTTTCTCCCAAAATCTCATGCCTTTCTTAGGACTTTATATTTTTACCCTTTTTTTTGGTATACCCTTTCTTTCATTGCTTTTTTTTTGTTTACTGTTCTCCATTCTCTTTTATCTAGATATTTATTTCTTAGTTCTTTAAAATATTTGGAAAGAGAATCTGGAAAGAAGGAGTTTACTAAGATGCATATGTATACCTATATTTTCATCTGATCTTGATCTTTTTGAACAATAATGCCTAAGAAGGAAGGAAAATGACTTCTTTTTTCCCATAGATTCATGTGAATTTAGGATGAACTGTCACATCAAACTCAGTCTACATCCTTCTCTTCCACTCTCCCATGGAAGAGTTTGATTATTGAAGAAGAAACAAAAGGCCTAAACTAAATATGACTCTCACGCAGACCATTTCAAATTCTATTCTGAGAGTTCGAAATAGAAAGGGAAGGTTTGGAAGAAATTAAAAGGGACTTGACATATATAGAAATTGTTTTTTTTTTAAATAGATTCATTGAACTCTAAAATTCAAGAGATTCTTGTTTTTATCATTTCTAATATTTGAGCCCCACAGTCATAGGCATTTTTAGCAATCAATTGAAGAATTTCCTGCAAAAGATCTGTCAAAATTTTGTTTGGAGTAAAGACATCTACTCTTGCAATGAGTTGAAGACTTGATGGTATGACTCATAAGTTCTTTCCAGTTTAGATACTCTAATTCATGGCTAAAGAATCTTCTGATTGAATCGGGCTTCACTGAAATTGAAGAGAATTTAGATCAACCTTAGAAATGTAGACATTCTACAGCTAGTTGACTTGTTGCCTTTGATTCTTGACTTACTGTGCAGCAAAATTTTCCCTTACTGTCCTCTTAAATAAAGTCCCTTTTCTTTTATCACTGCACAATAAAACTCACTTTCTTATTACTCTCATCTTTAATTGCTTCAGTTTAGGGCATTCATTTCTAGGTCCTTAAAGTATTCCACATTTAATAAGTTGAAACTCTATTCATGCAACCAAAATAGTTGACAATTTTTAACTACCTAACAGTATCTCTTTTTGTCAGACCTAGTTTTTTTTTTAACAAATTATTTGCTTATGCCAATTCTTACTGGTCATGCCAAAATAGTTATATTAAGTCTACAAAAATTCCAATTCTGCATGAAATGGAATTGTAGTTAAGAATTCAAAAATTTTGTCTTACATGGTTTCATCCAAAGCATGAATTTAAAAAGACTTTGCATAGCTTCCCCCATTTTATACTTTGGGTCACTTTCAAAAGTGTGTGGGAAAAGGCATGTATAAATCAGCTGTAACTTTACTTTAATCCAAGAGAATATATTAGAGACAGGATTTTCAAATAAGCAAAATAGGAGAGGGGAAGATCCATTGTCTTACAATAAAAAGATTCACAAGATGAACCTTTTAAATATCAAACACTCTGTGTGCATCTAAAATATGATTCTGTATTCATAATCTTCCCTCCCCTAAGCATCTCCCCTTCCAAATTTCTATATTCACTATCAAGATACTACCATCTTCCCAATCCCCCATCCTTCTAATACTGGATATCATTTCTGATCATTCACTCTTTCTCATTCCCTATATCCAATGTGTTTCCAAGCTGCTGATTTGATCTTTTACAGCATTTCTCACATACACCCTTTTCTCTGACACTTCTGTAACCCTGGTGCAGGTCTTCATCATCTTACACTTGGAGTGTTGTAATAGCCTGCTGGTTCTTTTACCTTCCTCAAGTCTCTTCTCACTCCAATCCATCTTCTAATTAACTAGAATGATTTATTGCAAAGCACAGGTCTGACCATGTCACTTTTTCCCCTGCTCCCCCATTCAATAAATTCCACTCATTCAGGATCAAATACATCCCACCTACCCACCTGCCCTCTTTCTGACATTTCCAATCTTCTTACATTTTTACTTCCCTCCAATTACTATGATCTAGTGACAATAGACTCCTTGCTGTTTCTTGGTCAAGATACTCCTTCTCCTGACTTTGTATTTTCACTGGCTATCCCTCATATATAAAATCCTCTGCATCTTCATTTCTGAACATGACTTTCCTGGCTTCCTTCATATCTTTGATAAAAATCCATTTTTATTCATTAAACTTTCCTGGCCCACTTAATGCTAGTAGTATCCCTCTGAGATTATCTTCAAGGTATCTTCTGTCTTCCCTCCTCTTTCATCTCAGATATGAGATGATGAAGTCAATGGAAAGACTATGTTCAAGAGATGCTACAAAGGTGAAATTGGCAAGTCTTGGCAACAAGGGGATGAGATAAAGTGAGGAATCCAGGATAACTCCTAGGTTGGGAGCCAAAAGGACTGGAAAGATGGAGGAAAGTTAGAAGGGAAAAGGGTTTAGCAAGAAAATTAATGAGTTTATTATCAACTTTAATAGAAGCAGCTCCTCTCAGTGGTTCAGAGAGCTAGAACAACCATATTAAGACTGGCTATGGAGAGAAAGGAAAACAAAACAAAACAAAACAAAACAAAAAAGTAAAACCAACCCTTCAAAAATCTTATGTACACTTTATAAAAATTATCTTTTATGTATCTCTTCCCCTTAATCCTAATTCCTCATACTGAAAATGACTAATATGTAAACATTTTTATCCAGAATATGTATTTACAATGCTAACTTAACTGTTCACCACTGAGGAGAGAGTGGAAGGAAATTATGCAACTTAAAAATAGACAGGTGCATATGGATGAAAATGAATTAAAGAAACAAAAAAAAGAAAATTAAGGTGTTTAAGTTTAGATATGATGACCTTTGCTATGAGACTTTGCCTCTTGTCTAAAACTAGCTCATCATACTACTTTCTGGACCTTCCAAACCACTCTAACATGGTTTTATCTTCACTTTTGCCTTTCTAACTCTAGTTTCTCTTTATGTATAGATCTTCCCCACTTCAGTTAACCCATTGACAGCAGGGATTATATCTCTTGTTTTGCATCTCTTATATTTACCATTGTTACTAGTTCATAGAAGATATTTTATAAATGCCTACTTATCCATCCATCCATCCATCCATCCATCCATCCATCCATCCATCCATCCATCAGTGACACAATGGAAACAGCACTGAATGTAAATGTCTGATGTCCTGGGCATCTGAGCTCTGCTATTAATTACTTGTATGACTTTGGGCAACCTACATTCGGTTAAGGCCTCAATTTTTCTCTGATGAAAAATTAATTAAATGATGGTTAAGGTAACTTCCAGTATTAACTCCTTAATCTATTGTACCAAGTGAATAATAATAATATTATCAACTGACATTTAGATAGCACTTTAAAAATCATAATTAAAATGTATAATTTCATTTGACCTTCATAACAATGCTGTAAAAGAAACTAAAAAGTGAAAGAAATGTGACCAACAATACAAGACAAGGTAGATAGTCCTTTGGTTAAAATGGAATATTATCTCAGCCACTTAAAAGTTCTTTTAAGTCCTTGGGGATATTGTGTTTTCTTGGGTTTTCTTTTGAATGAAGTTTATATTATCATCCTAGTCTTAGTATAATAATCATTTCTAAAAGAAAATGATATTGGGAATTTCAGCAGTAGGAGTACAGTTTTACTCCCTGGCAGAAGGGGTTGAGAAGGAACCACCCATCCTTTTCTGTACCACAATTAGAAAGCTCTTAGCCACAGTAGCCAATGGTTTGGAAAATCAAGTCAACTTAGTTAACTCCCTAAACAGTGCTAAAGTTCATCTCAATCTAACTGGAGAATAAAAAAAGAATTGTGTAGAGTCTAAAGCTAAATAGAGCTTTTCAGTGAGACAATGTAATTGTAGTTATTTGTGAGTTACAAAATAAAATTTCATGTCTTCTCCAGATAACTGATTTTTTGTGAATGGAACAAAGTGATATTTTTGTGAGATATTCCTTAATGTCTTGATCTCACTAAACTTTCTTTAATAGGCTACACTTACCCCACCAACCTTTCCTTTTAGCTTCATAATATAGTAAAAAGTTAAAATGCCTATATATTTGTGGTATGGACACAACAATATTTCAACAGTCCTTCTGGTTCCATTTCAAGACTGTAGAATTTACTCCCTGGAAAGGAGCTTATAGAGCATAATCCAAATTCTCAATTTAAATAACAAGGCACAGAAAATGTGACTTGCTTAAGATTGCATAAGGTTCTCTGACTATAAATTCAATATTCTTATCCCACCCACAATAACTAGAAAATTCTGTTTAGGGATGGATTGGAAGATATGATGTGAAATCCCTTCCAATTCTACTGTTTTGTGACTTATTGTATCAAACTGATGAATATCTCATAATTCAAAGTAGGAAGGTTTGAGAGGAAAGACCACACTGACCATTACCCCATCAAGAGACAGGTTAGTATGTATCTGATTGTTGCACTCTGTCATCATTTAGCACAGATACCTCTCTGATATGGAAGAAATCAGAACCATTTAAGGCCAAGAGACTCCAGTAGCAGCCAGAGAATCTCCGATAGTCCCATTTCCTAAAAAATCAGCCCCTGGGATGGAAAAATTCTGGTAAAGGCAAGTGAGAAGGATACCTTACATAGCACACCCCTCACTACAATAAATATAATAGTACATGCCATCCCTCCAATCATTTAGTTGGCTGATGTGGCCCTCTTTAATACCAAAAGACTAGTAGTTCTGGCTGACAAATAACCAATAAAACACTTTAATTTCATAAGTAACAGGCCTAGAGATGCTAAATGATTTGTCTAAGATCATAGAACTAATTACCAGGAAAACTAGCATTATCTGGTGACACTGGTGCTGGTTTATTTAACCATATAAAAGACAAATTAGCTTTATGAAGGAATTATATAATTTTAGTTTAAATATATAACTAGAAAAAATAACATACATTTTCTTAACAATGGTTGAGAGACATAATCCCCCTATTTTATCTCTGTCCCTGGAGAGGTGAAGGAAATTGTTTTACATCTTAGCTCAGTTCCTATGTAGCATTAGTACAACCAACTTAGAAGACCAGATCTCCCCCGGCTTGGCATCCAATGGGCTAGATGCAACAAATGGACAGGACTGAGATTGTTCTCCCCTTATGTACTCCACTCCCTCCACTTAGTACTAAAAAGAACAAATAAAACAAGACCAAAAATACAAGCCTTTTCTAGAAGCCACCTGATCTGGAGGAAGAAGAAAGTGTACCTCAGACACCTTCTTCTTTAGATCATGTGTTAATGCAGGAACTGGTGTTAGTAAATGAACCAGTCATCCTTGAACATCCTCAGACATATTGCCCCATCAGGTAGCTTTAAAGATACAGTCAACTTCATTTATACAACCAAAGCAAAGAGATATCTTGAAACAATGTGATAGGCCAATGTTGAATACTTATGTCAGCCCCAGGTCTTCTGACTCTTAGAATCAGATCCCTAACACTTCCCATGTAGGGCCTCTATCTCTGGCAATCTGGAAATGTTCCAACCTCATTACATAGATATAAATCTTGAGTCCTCTCACCTATGAAAGTGATATCAATCAAAGCAATCTATAAGCCTTTTATCACTTCTAAGTAACTAAGCTACTCAAAAAGATCTGTTTTTACCAGAGGCAAAAGTTTGAATCCTAATTTATTACTTCCTTGTTTTTTCAAGCATTAGCAAATTTTTTTTTATTCTCCTCCAGAATAAAAATGCAGAAGTAGCCATTATTTCAATTTCCTCATTATGTATGCAGAAGGTGAGGGGAAATAGTCTCCTAATTTTTTTTCATTTTTAAAGAAAAACCAAAATATACTTCATATCTGGGATGGCAGGAGAGAGATGTTTGAATACTATTTAACTTAAGAAATGTACAAATATTTTATTATTGGAAGTCTTGTTTGAGTCACCTTGTTTTGTTTTTAAGTTGTTTTAGTCAGGTCTGACTCTATATGATCTCATTTGAAGTTTCCTTGGAAAAGATACTGGAATAGTTTGCCACTTCCTACTCCAGCTCATTTTATAGATGAAGAAACTGTACAGGGCCACTCATTGAACTCATATCTTCCTGACTCAATATCCAGGGTTCTACCCACTTTGTCACCCAGCTACTCTCCTTAAACCACCTTAGCCCCAGATTTAAGTTTTATGGACTATATTCTTAAGCATCAAATACAAACAAAGAAGGACACTCAGAAAAGCAAAATCTGATAGTTGTAGAAAATCGTCTGAACTTTTTCTGAACTAGAATCTCCTCATGAAGTTAGTAATCTTGCCATGTCTAACCTTGTGGGCTGCCTTCCCTACTTGCATTAGAGGACTGGCCTTACCAAAGGATGCTTATTTCCTCAGCTCTAATAATTTAAGGTACTTTGCTGGTCCACACTCCTCAAATTCACCTGACTTCATACAGAGGAGTAAGGAGACACAATTAGCTCCTAGTAAAGGGATCCACTACAGTGTCCCAATGTTTATCCTTCATTTTCAAAGATTACCACCTCAGGGAAGTGATGCCATGACAAGCATGTGAATTGGATTTGAGTGAGAGGGATTACAAACTTGGTTACAAACTTCACTTTTTCCTCCAGAGCTATCTGCATCATTAGCCAGATATGAATCAGGACAATTGGAGAATATCCTGCTTGCAGGACAATCAGGGTTAAGTCATTTGCCCAAAGCTAAACAGCTAGTAAATGGTAAGTGTCTTGAGACTAGGTTCAAACTTCAGTCTTTCTGAATCCAAGGCCAATGTTCTATCCACTGTACCACCTAGAACCATGCAGTCAAATATTTTCCTCACAAGTCTAGAAGGAATTCTTCACAAGTATATGCAGCCTCAATGGGAAGAGTACCCACAATACTGAGGTACACTAGTAGTATTGCATACATGTGGTAAACAAAGTTCCTTACTGCCTCTTACTTTCTGCAATTAAATCAGATGATCTGTATCTGTCTGGGACTATGTAGGAACTTTCCTTTCTCCATAGCATTGCTAGATGTATAGCATCATTTTAAAGGTAGCCTATTCTATTTTTAGATGCTTATAAGCTGCAATAGCCAAAGATGCTGGTCTCTATTCTTCATTTTGACTAAGTATAAAGTCTCCAAGGGAAAATAATGTTTTGGGGAGGTTTACAAAAAGGGACTATCTGTCTAGTAACTTTGGAATGAAAATACATACTCCTTCAGTTTTCTTTCCAATACTCAAATATTTGCCATTGTCATTTTTGGCAATTTTTGTCTTTTTTTGTTCATTTCAAGAAATAATTATCTAAATCTAAAAGATTCTAAGAAGATTTTTTTTTCATTGTTACTGGTAGGTCAAGCAATAAGATATGTAAAGTGCTGTGTAAACCTTTGTATTACTGTTCAGTCTTTTTCAGTTGTGTCCAACACATTGTGAACCCTTTAGGGGTTTTCTTGGCAAAAATACTGGAGTGATTTGCCATTACTTTCTCCAACTTATTTTACAGACAAGGTAACTGAGATAAACAAGAGTGTCTGAGACCAGATTTGAACTTGCACTGATGAGTCTTCCTACCTTCAGATTCAGTGTTCTAATCACTACATCACCCAGCTGCTTTGTAAGCCTTAAAACTCTATGTAAATGTTAGTTTTCATTAATTTTTTAAAACTTATTGATTTATTTTCATCCATATGCACATGCATATTTCCAAGTTACAAAATTTCCTTCTACCCTCCATTCCCATTCTCCTCCCCTCAGCAGGTAACAGTCAGGTTAGCATTTTACACACATATTTTGATAAAATTCTATAAAAATGTTCACAAATTAGTAATTTTTCAGCACAAGGAATCCTATAGGATTAAGGGAAAGAGATACAAAAGAGATTAAGTGTTCATCAGATTTGGAAAGATTTTTTTTCTGTGTGTTTTGTTTTGTTTTGTTTTTCTTCCTCTGGTTGGGGATAATATAGTTCATAACCAGTCAAATACAGTTGTCCTTGCTCTCTGGACTGTCAGGAGGAGATGCCTCCAACAAGGTTGTTGTTAATGTGTTAATTGTTCTCTTGGTTCTACTTCCTTCATTCAGCATCAGATCCTATAAGTCATTCCATGCTTCTCTAAAGTCCAATTATTTATGGTTTCTTATAGAACAATAGTATTCCACAGTATTCATGGACCATAACTCTAGGTATACCATCATATCATCGGCAAAGAGTGAAAGTTTTGCTTCCTCATTGCCAATTCTGATTCCTTCAATTTCTTTTTCTTCTCTTATTGCTACTGCTAGCATTTCAAATACTATATTGAATAGTAATAGTGATAATGGACATCGTTGTTTTATCCCTGATTTTGTTGGAAATGTTCCTAGTTCATTCCCATTACATATCATTTGTTGATGTTTTAGATTGATAGTATTTATTATTTTAAGGAAACCTCCATTTATTCCTAAACTTTCTAGTGTTTTTAACAGGAATTGTATTTTATCAAAGGCTTTTTCAGCATCTCTTGAGATAATCATGGATTTCTATTGGTTTTACTACTGGTATGTTTAATTATGTTGAGTGTTTTCCTAATATTGAACCATCCCTACCTGCCTAGTATAAATCCAACCTCATCATGGTGTATTATCCTGGTAATAACTTGCTGTAGTCTCATTGTTAAAATTTATTTAAGATTTTTCTATCATTGGAGAGATTGGTCTATAATTTTCTTTGTCTGTTTTGTTTATTCCTGGTTTAGGTATCAGCACCATGTTGGTGATATAAAAGGAGTTCAGCAGAACTCCTTCCTCTCCTATTTTTTAAAATAGTTTATATGCAATAGGAATTACTTGTTCCTTAAATGTTTGGTAGAATTCACTTGTAAATCCATCTGGACCTGGAGACTTTTTCTTAGGGAGTTTATTGATGGTTTCTTTAATTTCTTTTTCTGAAATGGGATTATTTATGTAATTTATGTCCTCTTCTGTTAATCTGGGCAGTTTGTATTTTTGTAAAGATTCATCCATTTCTATCAAGTTATCCAATTCATTGGTATATAGTTTGACAAAGTAGTTACAAATTATCTCTTTAATTTACTCCTCATTGGCAGTTAGTTCACCTTTTTTCATTTTTGATACTGGTAATTTGATTATCTTCTTTCTTTTTTTTAATCAGATTAACCAAAGTTTTGTATATTTTATTGATTTTTTATTAAAAACCAACTCAGTTTTATTTATAAGCTCAATGGTTTTCTTGCTTTCAATTTTATTCATCTCTCCCTTGATTTTCAGAATTTCCAATTTTGTATTTAATTGGGAATTATTAATATTTTTTAATTCATAGACCCATGAATGGAGTAGATTGCTTATAGATTGTGTTCAATTCTTCTCTACAGGAGAGGAATCAGGTTGGAAACAGTAGAACACTGGCACCGTAAAGGAGACTTCAGGAGAAAAAAGGAAAGAAACTAGTGTTCAGTGGTCTCCCTGAGGATGATAGGATAAAAAAATTTAAAGCTTTGAGATCTCATTCGCTGGGGAATTTAAAGTGTTTCCCAGGTTCCCAGAGTATATCAAAGAGTTAGAATTCAGAACCAGATATCTGACTCCAAAAGCTTCCATCTTTCCACCATATCAATGGCGATTTAACTTTACCCTCCCCAATAGAAACAATCAAAATCCCCTAGAATTGGGATAAAAATACACTAGTTAACACCAGTTCTGGAGTTCTTAAAGCTCTAAATCCTATCAAGCAGTCAGTGTCCCATCCCCTCTTGGACAATTATGTTCTCTTGACACCTTCATCTCAGGTGATGATGTCAATCACTGACTATTAGTATAAGCACTACTAGACCTGGTATAGGAGAGCCTGGGACCCTTATTATGCTATAATTATGAGTGATCTTGAGTAAATCCCTTTTTGCTTTGATTTCAGGTTTATCTATAAATGAATGGTCTGGAATAGATAGATGATCTATGAGAGAGCTCCTCTACCTTGAAATCCTAAATTCCATTTCTGGCAAAATTTATAGGGACAATGGAAAGGAAATAAGGAATCTTCTTTATTAATAGAAAGTTTCCCCAAATTAAAACTCTGAAAAAAAAGATTTTCCATTAAAAATGTTTGTGAAGTCCTACAGGATTTACTGTTCACTTCAGATATATAATGGGCTAAATAGGTTTGCCTGGAAAGCCAACCACCCTGGAAACAGGCAGTCAACAAATATTTATTAAATGTTTACTATGCCAGGTGAGACAGGTAGATGATATAGTGGTTACAGAACTGGGGCTGGCATCAGGAATACACATCTTTCCAAAGCAAAATGTGGCCTCAAACACTTACTAGCTGTGTGGGACAAACCACTCAACCTTGTTTGCCTCAGTTTCCTCATCTAGAAAAAAAATGAGCTGGAGAAAGAAATGGTAAAACACTCCAGTACCTTCGCCAAGAAATCTACAATGTTGTTGCAAAGTGTTAGACATGATTGGAATGATTGCATAACCACAAATGTGCCAGAAACTGTGGATACAAATTCAAGTAAGAGAGAGAGTCCCTGACTTCAGTTACATTAGAATGAGAAAAGGGGACACATAATATCTTGGAGCTCTTTCTGTGTTGAAGTTCAAGTTTCAAACAAGTAGCTCCTAAGAAAATTTTGGCAGACCAACTTGTTCCTAAACTATGGATTCTCAATTAGGTATAATCCAGTGTTCCAGATAAACAAGATTGAGCTATTTGACATCTGTAGTTCATAGAGTTTGCTATTGTAGTTGCTCTTAGGTGAGCTATTAAGGGAAAGACTAATTTCTGGGGTTTTAGAATCCTGTTTTCTAAAACTAATTACTTTCCCCCCCTCTCCTTTGTCTTCTTATTAAGATTACAACAGCAGAATAATCCCCCTCCTCCACAGGCTAGCATTCTAATAGGTGAGACAACAGGCAAATGACTCATGTGCAGACAAGATATATATCTATATAGTATAACTTAAAGATAGTCTCAGAGGGCTGTCACCAAGCATTAAGGAAATCAAAGAAGACTTGTAGAAGGTTGGATGTTAACTGAGACTTGAAGGAAGCCAAAGAATCCAAGAGGCAGAGATGAAGAGGAAGAAAACAGAGGACAGCAAATGAAAATGCTTGGAGCCATTGTTGAGGACCAGCCACAAAGGAGCTACTTTTCAGTGATTTTACCATTTTGTTTGGAGATTTGTCAGTGAAGACTTGTTCTTTTAAAGCACAAGTTCATTTGCTTCATTTTCTTCTGCAAACTCAGCAGTTAATATAGATGATGCCCAAGAATGCTACTCCTACCATATTATTCTATTTGATAATCTAATCAGTTCTCATAGATTAAATTATTACTAAGTGAATGATTAGGATGGCTAGGTGGCACAGTGGATAGAGTGCCAGGTCTGAAATCAGGAAGAGCCATCCCCTAAGTTAAAATTTGGCCTGAAACACTTACTAGCTCTATATAGTCCTGGGCAAGTCACTTAATCCTGTTGACCTCAGTTTCCTCATCTGTAAAATGTGATGGTGAAGAAAAATGACAAACCACTTCAATATCTTTGCCAAGAAAACTCCAAATGGAAAATTGGGATACTAATGCCCTCTTGGTGAGTTGTAAGCTGATCCAACCATTCTAGAGCTCAATTAGGAATTATGCCCAAAGGGTAATCAGACTGTATCCTTTTTGATCCATCAATACCACTAATAGATCTTATATCCCCAAGAGACCAGAAAAAAAGAAAGGGAACTACATGTTCAAAGCTGTTTGTAGCTTCCCTGTTTGTGGTGAAAAAGAATTGGAAATTGAGAGTATGTCCATCAATTGAGCAATGGCTGAACAAATTGTGATAAAGGAATGCAATGGAATACTATTGTGTCATAAGAAATGATGAGCAAATAAATAGAAAAATCTGTGAATAAATAAACTGATGGGGGAACAGAAATAAACAGAACCAGGGCAACATGTAACTAGTATCAGCAACATTGTGGGATGAACATCTAAGAAGGACTCAGCTCTTCTTAGCAATACAATGGTCCAAGTCAATTCCAAAGAACTCCTAATGAAAAGAAAGAATTGATGAAATTTGAATGCAGATCAAAGCATACAGTTTTCCCTTGCTTTATTTTTGTGTTTTTGCTCTTGCCCTGTTTCTTCTTTCATAGCATGAATAATATGAAAATATGTTTTACATGTTTCTGTTTGTGTGTGTGTGTGTATATATAGATATAGATATAGATATAGATATAGATATAGATATAGATATAGATATAGATATAGATATAGATATAGATATAGATATAGATATAGATACATCTATTGCTTACACTTTTGTAGGGGAGGGGGAGGTTTAGAGAGGAGGAAGAAAATTTGGAACTCAAAATTTTAAAAATATGAATATTAAAAATATCTTTACATGTAATTAGGAAAAAATAAAATACTATTTAAAAAGAAAAAAGAAAACCTCAATATAATCATGAAGAGTTGGACATAATTGAAATGATTGAACAGCTATGCTGATGATTCTTAGATCTATTTATACTGCCCTAATCTTCACTCCTTACTACTTAACTATCTCATATTTTCAACCCCCTATTATATCTCAAGCAGGATGTCCTACTGACATCTAACACTCAGCATTACCATCTTATTTCTTAACAAACCTCTTGCATTGGATGTCCCCACCATCCTTCTAGTTCCTTAGGCTTGCAATTTAGATATCATCCTTAATTCCTCTCTCTCCCAATCTTCATATCCAATCAGTTGCCAAGTGTTTTTGAGTCTACCTTTTCAACATTCATTGTCTTATGCATCCTCTTCTTTCATTCAACATTGCTTCCACCCTGGAGCATCTATTCTTTTTTCCCCCCAGTGATCTCATAAGTTATTATTTTCCTTTTACTCTGCAAGCCAGTGAGAACTTATTGTTCATTCCACAAGATACTCTATCTCCTAAATGTGGATATTCACTGATCTCTGGCATGCCTAGAATTCTCTTGCTCATTTCTAATTCTTGGTCTCCTTGACTCCCCTTGTCTCAACTAAAATCTCACTTTCTGCAAGAATGTTTTATCATACATATGTATATGCAAACATATTTTTCATTTTCTATTAGATCCACTCCTTTTGGAGTTCTTTGGACTTCTATCATGCCTTCCTGTTCCAGGGAATTTAGAATATAATCTCATTCATCCTCCTCATTTTATAGATAAGGGAATTGTGGATCACATTTTAAATGACTATTTTAGAGTTCATGATTCTGCCCTTCCATTAAAGGGTCTAATCAGAGAGGTGAAGGGAATTCATGAGATGTGAGTAACAAGGCTGATTTAATTTAGTAGGATAATGAGATATCCTGTAGTTATGTGTTTTTTAGAACATGAAGGCATGATGGAGAAGTCTAAAGATTCTGTATTAGTGTTTGTTTTTAACACATACTCCCCTTCAAGCACTCTGTATTTCACACAAACTGTATTACCAGTTATTCCTTAAATGCAACATTTCATCAAGTACATTCACTTACTCTAGACTTTTCCTACAGCTGGAATATTTCCTAATTTCTGTCTCTCAGAATAATTTTTCTTCAAGACTCATTTTAGGCTTTCCCTCAGTGAAATATTCCCTGATCTCAAGCACCATCAGATTACCTTACTCTTTTTATGTGTCTGTTATACTATTACAATAGAATGAAATCTTCTTAAAGGCAGGAATTCTTTCTTTAAGGAGGGGAGTCTTCCTATTCTCATAGAAACAAGAAAGATCCTACAAAATAGGAAGCAAATTTCAAAAGAGTGCAATGCATTCTAGAAAATTGGGGAAAGAAATTAATAAAATAACATTTTAAATGTTTCAGTTCCTATCAGCTCAATAATGAGATTCTTTATAATTATAAATATCACTGTTAGTTTTTCAATGATTTTCTGAAAAAGTCAAATGTTATTGTTGCAGCCCACTTACTACCTGTAACTAAACCTGTTCACAATATACACCAAATTTGACAGTTAATGGTGTTTCCTCTTATTAATTTATTCCTTCAGGACTTTTTATAAAGTTGAAAAGGTCTCTCATCCTAGGAGAGATAAGTACAGTCAATTAATCTTATATAACTGTAGATTATGGAAATACTTCTTGTTTGCCAGGAATGAAAAGGGGAGAAATGGCATGTTCAATTTCGCTTTTCAATTCATGAATCATTTGCATGTATTTAACATCTCAAAGATAGAAACAGTGTCAGTGTTTATTATTTTTAGCATTAGTGGTACTCAAGCTCAACTTTCCTTGAGGCTTATTCAATGTGAAGTATGGTAAAATCTCTATTATGCTTCTCGTTGTAATATTAAATTTTTAAATCAAAAGGAAAAGCTTTTTTTAACCACCTGCAAGAAAAACAAGCACAAATAGCCTTTTTGATAGTACTTTCCAGAAAGCCAGGATACATGTCAACAGCCCCTTTGAAGTGTGACAAATAAAACAAAGTCCCTTTCTGCTCCCTCTTCATCATGAAACCACTCTTAGGGTCCTATTCCTCCTCCATGGAGTTGAATTTGATGTTTTCGAGAGCTGCCAGGGACTGTCGAATGGCAGCAGTTTGAGGGGCAGTTTGTGAAAAGACTAACTGTAATTGGCAATCCATTTCTTCATTTCCATTGTACAGCCATCCCCGACAAATTAATCACAATCAAATGTTGGCTGCAGTAAGGGGCAACCTATGCGGCACAGAAGAAAAATGAGGCCTCACACTGGTCTGACAGCCTAATCTTTCAACTCACCCCATTAGACTGAACAAGGGGACACTGCGGTTTGCCTGTCACCAGTACCACCCATAAACAAAGTGCTCACTCTCCGTCTTGGGGCTAGGCTGATGTGATAAAGGTTGTTCAGTAGCAGCAAGGTATCTCGTCAATCAGTGCTGCAGATGAAGGATCAAATGGATTAGTCCTGATGAGGAAGAGTCACCATAGACTGGCTTACAAGATCAGTGGAGATAACATGACCCAAATTAAATCCTGAAGAGTGATTTGATGACTTAACTCTGGGGAGTCAGTTGGGTTCTGTGTTTAGAGGGAAGTACTTTGACTATGATTTCTTCAGAACATTTCTAAAACATTTACCAAAAGCAATAAGCTGTTTCTGTCAAGAATTTGTAATTTGTATATGTATTTACACAAATACACATTATCTATCAATCTATTTGATTTAGTCTTGCCAGTGATTTCATTAGGATGGTGACTCCCTTATATACATTATTGTGTTAGAGAGTAGACTAAGAATCAAAGAAGATGGTACTTTCCCAAGGTCACTCAGCTAATAAATATTAGAGACTGGATCAATTTATAGTAACACGAAGTGATTAAGCATTGTGTATGTATGTGTGAGTACAATGGGGCTAAGTGCCCAAGGTCACACAGTAAGTATCAGTTGTTTAAGGCTAAATTTGAACACAAGTCTTTCTGACTCCAGGACTGGTGTTCTATTCACTGTGCCACCTAACTACCCCCAAGATTAAGCAGTTTTAAAATTATCTGATTAGCACCCTATAGCCACAGGCAATACAATTATAAATCAAACAGCTTCTGCCCTCAAGGAATTTATATTTTGTGGGAGAATTTCTAAGTGTCCCTTATCAACCAAATTCTTTGAAACAAAAATGTATAAACAATCTGTATGTAATGATTTACTAAAAAATGGAGTTTTGACGAGGAGTCAGTTGATGGAGGAAGGGTAAAATGAGTTTATTTTGACTATGTTGAGATGACTAGAGGAAATAGAAGGTTAGTCCAGATAAAAAGTGGATAGAACTGGAGTCTGGAAGACTCATCTCCATGACTTCAAATCTGTCTTCAGA
This sequence comes from Macrotis lagotis, assembly GCF_037893015.1. Lineage (NCBI taxonomy): Eukaryota > Metazoa > Chordata > Mammalia > Peramelemorphia > Peramelidae > Macrotis > Macrotis lagotis. Next base: position 174,946,331 of record NC_133658.1, on the reverse strand, counting down.
TACTTACTAACTGTGTGACACTGGACAAATCACTCAAACCTATTTACCTCAGTTTTCCTCATCTGTAAAATAAGTTGGAGAAAGAAATAGCAAACCACTCAGGTATCTTTGCAAAGAAAATCTCTAATGGGGTCACGAAGACTTGGAGACAATTAAAAAGACTGAATAATAATAACACAAACAGGGCCCATAATCTGAATTATCTAAGAAGTAGTTGGTGATATGACACTGGAGCACAGGAAAACTAATATTGGATATATATATAGGATTGAAAGCCATTTATACGGAAGTGATAATTCAAATAATGGGACCTAATGATGTTGCCAAGTGAGAGAGTGTAGAGAGAAAAGAGTTTCCAGAATAGAGATGTCAGCATCAAGCAGGTAAGAAAAAAGACAAGCACCATGTAAAATCATGGCTTTAAGGTCATAGGCTAAGGTTCATAGATTGAGAGATTGAGTTAGAAGTAAATTTAGATGACATCTAGTCTTAAGTATTTCATTTTACAGATAAGACTCTTAAAGCTAAAAGAGATTGTCATTTGCTCAGGGTCACCCCTTGACTTCCTGACTCCAAATCCTTACCCACTATACTATACTGCCTTTTAGATGAAATAACTTTTCTAAATAGGGATGTTCTAGACTATCAATGTTACTTTAAACTATTCCATTCTATCTTTTCCAACTTATTACTATATTTCATTGACCTTTTTTTTGGCAAGGCAATGGAGTTAAGTGACTTGTCCAAGGTCACACAGTTAAGTAATTATTAAGTGTCTGAGGCCATATTTGAACTCAAGTTTTCCTGACACTAGGGCAAGTGCTTTATCCACTGCACCACCCACCTTCCCCTTACATTATTATTCTTAAAATATATGATAGAAAATAAAATATGTGCATATCCTCTAAACATCAGGAAACAACTTGTAAACAAAGGATTGTCTTGGGAGAATCCACTTGGTTCATGCTGAAATGAATTTATGTATTATGTATTGATTAAAATTTTTTTTTTCCTGTAAAAGCTAGGTGCAGACAAAACTAATATAGTCAATAAAGGAAAATTAACAAAATTTAAGTATTTGTATTAAGATGCTAATCCAGGCAACAATTTTCAGAAATTATGTTGAAAACTGAAAGCTTAAAATTCAATCATTTTTTCAAAATTTCACATAAAATTAAAATTACCATTCAACCCTTAGCTTCATTTTTTGAAATACTAATTTAGACGTTTATCCTTCATACTTGAAGAAGACCATGACATCAAGGAGGTGATGCTATGACCAAGCACATGAATTTGATTTGAGTAAGGTGATGCTGTGCTGTGACCAATCTCACTTTTTCTTCCAAGCCATATGAGTCCAGTGACTAGATATGACTCAGGACACTACTGGATATGTCCCTGAATGCAAGGCAATCAGGATGAAGTGATTTGCCCAAAATCAAACAGCTAAATGTCTGGATTCAAATTCTTGACCTCCTCACTTCAAGACCAGTGTTCTGATCACTGTGCTACCTAGCTGCCCTGCTACTATAAATACCATAGTTCTCTATGTCATTTTCTCATTTTGAAAATAAAACATATTCTACAATAACCCTATAAGGTAGGAAGATAGGTATGATTAAAACTATTCAACAAAAAGGGAAACTAAAGGAAAATATCAAATGACAGAGAGGGAGAGTGAGAGAGAGAGAGAGAGAGAGAGAGAGAGAGAGAGAGAGAGAGAGAGAGAGAGAGAGATCCTAGGATTCATGGCATGTTATATAGATCTACCTATTACATTTTTCAACATCTGATAAATAGCTCTTTTGGTTTAAATTATGTTTTAAAAATGTGCCTTATTTTAAGATGGGGGTTTAAAGAGATGTTAATTTTAGATTAACTCCTGCCTCTGATGCTTACTCTACTTTTGTGACTTTGTTTAAGTGTCTACTTAAGCTCTTTGGATCTCATTTTTCTCAGCTTAATATGAAGAGGGTTACCAGGCAGCCTTTGAACTCTACAATCCTATATTGTAACTCCAGTGTCATGGAAACATGAAATGAGAGTGATCAACAAGTTAAATGCTACGTAAAAGTCAAGTAGTATGAAGTTTGTTAAAGACCATCAGATCTGGAAATTAATTTGGTAGCAATTTCAGTTGAGTAATGAGTTTGAAAGGCAGATAGAAAAGAATTGAAAAGTGTGAGGAAAGAAAATGGAAGCAGTACAAACTATTGTCCATTCCAGAGTATGACTCTGAGAGATATGATAATATTGGAAGTTTGAGACTTGCTATGGGACATAGGCACAAGGCCACAATTACAAATCTCCACTGATAATCCAAAGGATGAAGGCATCACTTTTTTCTCTGACTTTCAGATAATAGCTACAGAGAGAGAGATAGGGGGAGAGAGAGAGAGAGAGAGAGAGAGAGAGAGAGAGAGAGAGAGAGAGAGAGAGAGAGAGAGAGAAACTAAACAGAAGCAAAACAGCAAAGAAAATATATGGAAACCCCAAGCCTCTATGACCACATAGCTGCTGTATATCTGTATATCTATATCATTTGGCTTCCATTCCCTTCACTTCAATTCTGCAAATAGCATTATATCAGCTAGTTGGCATATGCTTATGGTTTCTCCTGAGATTCTGTTTAAATTCTATCCCAATCACATCTCCAGAATGGACAGATGTACCTGGGACCATTTTTAGTTTATGACCTTTTTTTTCTGCTTCTTCATCTTTTCATTCTGCATCTAACAGCTTATTTTTGAATAATCTCCAGGCCTACAGAATGCATTTTTAATAATAGATACTTTATAATTGTTTGTTGAGTGAATAAAACATATTGTATGTATTCATTCATGTGTATATATATATATGTATATGTTTCTATTGATATAATGCAACTGATAACAGGGATACTGAAAAATGAGGAATAGTTCTAAAAATAGAGGATGCTATATCTAGTAAAGTATTTGCTTGATAAATAAATGTCCATCTATATAAATAATAATAATAATAACTAATATTTATAACGTACTTTTAAGGTTTAAGTCCTCCACTTATATCTCAAATAAGCAGAAAAGAAAACATAGTAATTAAGAAATAAATATGCTTCATTCAAATTCTTTTAAACATATGTAAAATGTCTACAGTTTTTAATAGTGAATTACAGAACAAGATACACATGATGTTAGCTAAACTACTCCTAGCATAAGCATTCTCTGATGTCCCTACTGTGGAGTTAAGGAAGTGTAATGTAGCTGAATTGCACGAATTGACTACAATGATCTTGCCTCTTTTCCTAATGATGTTTATCTTTCCTTTCTTGTAAATGTGGATTTTTTTGGCATGCACCACTGTGCCATCTGGCATCAATGAAAGTTAGGGGGAAAATATTTTAGTCCCCAGGAAAAAAATAATTTTTATATTGCCTTAATCCTTTCCTTTTTTATTCTTCCCTATAGAATATTAATATTACACTTGTGTTGAATAATTTTCTTACTGAATTTGATATTCACAATTATAGACATAATTCCAAAAGTCATTTCTCTTGCATTGATTCTACTACTGTTGCTTCACTATTCAAATCAAACTACCAAATGGCTTGCGTGAACAAAGTTGTATTTCTTTGCCATCTTCAGGTTCGTGTAATTTTACCTTCAGCCAGACCATCCTTGCCCAGCTTTGCTGCTCCTAACTCTACTATTGCTCTGTTCTCTAAACTTCTGCAACTTCTTTATTCCAGAAGATCAGAGAGTATGGGATCATTTCCTAAATAGCATTTTGCTAACCAGTAATATTAGATTGGTTTCTATATTTTATCTACTTTTATAGAATGTATGCTTCTAGAGGATAGAGACTGTTGTTTGGGTTTTTTTTTAAACTTTGTAACTTTAGCTCTGGAATATTAGATAGCAAGTAGTATGATTTAGTTTATTCTTATTGGATCATATTGAATTATCACAATGCTTGAAATAGTTTGGATTATCCCAGAATTTCAAGGTTGGAAAGGATATTCATTACTATTTCTTAAAGTGTTGTTGATACTGCCACCCTAGAATAATTCTTTTCTTTGACTAATCTCTTCATTATCTCAATTACTTGCCAGGATTTTATAGGAGTTTATTATCTAATAATGCTTTGTGCTTTGTAATAGGATTTCCCACTACCCATCCTCACTGCCTCTAGAGGTCTAGTTGAGAGTAGTACACAGTTCATGGCTGTAATTAGACAAGCATATTACAAATACAAAGACTACATTTTTTCAGAATAAAATGTACATTTATTATTATTAATCATTAATAATCATTCATTAAGTTCCCAGCATACATTTTGTCTGTGAGACCTAAATTGTGTTCCTTTTGTTTCTGATGAGTACCAAAGTGTGACTTGACAGGCCACTAAAGACATCCTTCTATATGCTCCTTCACCTCTTGAATTTTGTTATGGACTTCAGGCCCTTTAATGAAGAGAAGAATGCAGCAGAATGCCAGCATGAATGTGTGGGAATTCAGCCTTCAGTTACCATAGGTTTCAATGCATTAGAACAGACTACATTGAAGGCAATGGGGTTTGAATATTAAGATTAGATCCAATTAACTATTCTTAACATTGACCGGTGTCTTGTGCGTAGTTTAGACTTTATGGAGCAGATCATTACCTAGGTTTGAAAAATGAGTTTTGGGTTTATGGAGAATGTGTTAACATTTGAAAAGCTGTCTCTCTAGTCAATTGTTGGTAAAGGTTGTGAGCTTCAGACAAGGCAATCATAATAGGTTTTCAATTGATATACTTTTATGAGCTCAGGCCATTAATCATTTTCTTATGCTTTGATGACCATAAGGTAGTTATGCTATGTCTATAATGGACACTAAACATTATTACTCCAATACATTTTCAAGCATGATCATCGTTGCTGGTTGTAAACATTCTTTAGTGCCTGGTTCCAATCTCTGAAACTTCTTCCCCTCCTGCAGTCTTTTTCTTACCCAACAAACAGCTAGTTGCTGGGCAGCAAAAGAGTGGTTTCTAAGCTGGGATAACTGGTGGTTTCATGTCAGACTTTTCATTTTCTCTTAATCCTGTTATCCATCAGACAAAAGAAGAGATGAGATCCCAAGAAAATCCTACTTAAGATTCCTTTGTCCATTTTCAGAAAAGATTAAAGGTGGGGAGGGGAGTTAGGAAGACAACAAAAACAAAAATGAATCTGAGGTCTAAGTGCTGGAAAGAAATACTTTGGCTCCTATCTCAGATGAAAGTTGACTGACCTGAAGTGAGATTAATAATGCTACGTAGGTATTTTTCATTCATTTTGAATTTTTCCATTAATTTTTTTTATCATATGATCTGTGGATTCAAACTCTTCAGTAGCCTAGCAATAATTCACTAATAGCCATTGGGTTCATTTAATAGGGTCACATTAGACTCAAAGCTCCTGTTTAATCAAAGCTGTCAACCATGCTGTAGATAATGAGTGTGCATATCAGTGCTGCTTCTCTGTCATCCTTAATGGAGATTCCAGTTGGTGGCAGTTCAGACTAGACCAGTTATCTTGTGGTTTGATTAATGAGTTGTCACTATTTTATTGAATATAGGTAATCAGAAGCAGGCATAGAAGTCAGTGCCTTTAGCATCTAAGCAACCCAGAACATTCAACAGGTGATAAATGAAACTGTCAAGGATCTTTAGATGTGTGATTTATGTACACAGGCTTGGGTTATTGCACTGATTCTGAGACTTACAATACAAACCTCAGCCAAATTACATACGGTTTCCATCAAAGAATTCACTGTTAAAATGTCGTATTGCTTTGAGCAAACAATTGTCAGAGCTGTCAAAATCCTCTTATAAGGGGCAGTCCATGAAGTTACAAGTGTGGAATTTCAAGCATCTGTTGGAGAATTAATTACCCAAAAGCTTTAAAAGCATTTTTAAACCTCCTGTTTCTCTTCATTATAGGCTCCCTCCTTTTACCATATTGATTAAAATAAAATGGATGCTGACTGGACTCTAGTTTCTGTTCAATTTCATTTCTTTTTTTTTTTTAAAGATAGGATAAGATTGACATTTTCACCCATAGAAGGGCTGATGTCATAAATCTACAAAACAGATGAAATTCTTCTTTATCAAATCTATCTTAAGATTAGCTGGATACAGAACTGAACAGGGGAATTGGTTTGGTGATGGATCTTTTCAGCAACATGCTTTTTACCAATTGCTTCTAGAAGATTGAATTTATTAGTTTAAAAAAATGGATCTTGAAAATGATTGTTGAATTGTTTATTATTAGAAACCCCAACAATTCCAAAGCTTCCAAGTTATAATAGCAGAGTATTTAGTTTAATATTTACCTAGTTTGGAAAAAAAAAACAAAAAAAATTTACCTAGTTTGATGTAAATCTGAAAAAAAAGAATCTCATCTCTACAACATACCTGACAAGTTCTCATCTAACATTTTAAAAAATATATATAATAAAAGAAAACCACTTGCTTGCCATAGCAGCTCATCCCATTTTGTGGTGGCTCTGTTAGGTTTTTTTTTTCCTTTATATAAAATCTGAATCTGTCTCTATCACTCTATCTTTTGTTCCTAATTCTTTGGAACCAAACAGCACAAGTTAAATCTATTTCTTTTTTTTTTGCAAGGCAAATGGTGCTAAGTGGCTTGCCCAAGGCCACACAGCCAGGTAATTATTAAGTGTCTAAGACCAGATTTGAACCCAGGTATTCCTGACTCCAAGGTCTGTGCTTTATCCACTACGCCACCTAGCCAGCCCTAAATCTATTTCTTTTAATGTGTTAGCCCTTCAAATACTGGATCACGATTATTCTGTCCCTCTAAATATTATTTCTTCTGATGTATCTATTCCTTTCAGTCATTCCTCATAAGGCCTGGTTTTGAGGTTCTTTACCATCCTATTGTCCTTCATCTATGCTATCCAACTTATCAGTGTCCTTAAAATATCCTTTTGATAGATGACAGAGAAACCGTCTCTAAACTAGGTAATTTACTTTTTTGAATGTAGTTTAAAACTACATTAGTCTTATGATCATTGTAATACATTGTTGACTTGTGGTAAATTTATACTTTACTAAAAGTTCTCATATCTTTTAGTTATCTAGATATTAGACATGTCTTCATCCAACATTTCTGAAGTTATTTTTTAAAACCAAAGCAAACACCTTTATATTTTTCTTCTATTGAATTTTATTTTATTAGCTTTGACTCATTGTTCTCACCTGTCAAGTACATTTTGAATCCTGACTTATCTCATGAAAAATTATCCATAATATTATGTAATTTGTAAATATGATCATTTTTATCATTGATCCAAGTCATTGGTAAAAATGTTAAACAACACAAGACCAAACATAGATCTTTCTAAATTGGTATCAAAACACATTGTTTCTTCTGGTACTCAACCAATCCCCAAATCAACAAAGGATATCACCATTTAAGCAATCTTCTTCCAAATTTTCACAAAAATAACATGAGAAACTATCAAGTGCTTTGCAAAATCTAGGTAATCTATCCCTTATACTGTCCTTGTCAAGAAGTGTAGTAACACTGTCTTTAATGGAAGAGAAGTTATTAGTATGGACAGCCATCCTGTCTCTTTTAAATTGGCTTTTTCTTTTCTAGATCTTTATTATCTCTCTAATAAAATCTTCAAGAATTTGTCTAGAAATTAAAGGCAAATACATTGAACTATAATTTGCGAATTTTACTCTTCTCAGTTTGAAAATCAAAACAATTTCCTTTCTCTAAACACATATCTCTTATTCCTTACAATCTAAAGAATGCTGACAATGGCCTAGGAATCACATATTCTATTTCTGACAAAACACAGATTTTACCTCCTTACTTCAGTCTTATTTATTATTTTTGTTATCAAATTCTCTTTCCCCTTTTTATTGTTGTTTGGTCCTTTGCATTATGAACATTATTCTCCTTTGCAGAAAAAATAATAGAATTAAAATAAGGGATATTTCCCTCCTGCCCCCCCCACACAATGAATTCCATCCATTATCAGTTGTCATGTGGTTCATTATGATAAGAAATCTCATCCTTTCTATAGGACTTTTTTTCCCCTCTAATATAACTTTTAAAAAAAGCATCATTACATATGACCATCATAACATCCCTGTGAGGTAGAGCTTAGTATTATATCCATTTTATAGATGAGAAAGTAAGACTCAGAATGGTTGATAAGATAATAGATTTATATAGTTGGGAAAGGATTTTAATTTCATTTTATGGCTGCCAGGGTCAAGACCCAGAGAGATTTTTCCAAAGTCGCACGTGTTGTATGTAGTAAAGGGAAAAATTTTAAACCCAGTTTCTCTGACTCCAAATGCAATGCACCCTACACTACACCATGAGAGTTAAGTGATTCTGGCTTAGCTAGAAAAGGTCTGCAGTGTATAAAACCAGATATTCTTGACTCTAAACTTTGAACACTCTCTGTTTCTCCATGCCTACCTCTCTTGTATCTAATGAAATTCTCAGGATGTAGTTGTTAAAATTAAGTGGTTTGGTCTTTATAGTTCCTGAATAAAATAATTTTATTGTCTAATACCATTTTGCCCCATGACCTTGGCTTCCTTAGTACCATGGTCTAATCAAGTGTGAACCTGCCAAGAGATAAACAACTTTGTTGGTTTTATGGCTCACCTATTTCACATAATTGCTATCTATGACTATATGCAAAAAACAAATGAACCATGATAACTAAAACATGTCTTCTTAGTTCCCTGCTGCCAGTCTTCATGATTGATACAGCCTAGTCTTGTTGATTATATATCAGATCAGTAATGACCTACAAGTTTGACAGCTTATTGCCTACTGAATATCTTCTTTGCTAAGATATCAACTAAAGTCTAATTTTAGTTTTAATTTCCTACTGTTTCTTTTGTGCTTTCACTTAGCCATAGTTAGAAATTCATTTGTTACACATTTATTAAACTATTAACATTTTTATCCATTATGACTTTTAGGTCATTGATTTATTTTCCTTTCTTTAGTAATAATAGTATTTTAGGATGATACCAGTTCTAAAATTTTAGGAGTCTATGAATTAGTAATTTTTTTAGGTTTTTTGCAAGGCAAATGGGGTTAAGTGGCTTGCCCAAGGCCACACAGCTAGGTAATTATTAAGTGTCTGAGACCAGATTTGAACCCAGGTACTCCTGACTTCAGGGCTGGTGCTTTATCCACTACAGCACCTAGCCACCTGAATTAGTTGTTTGTGCTACATTATTTCATGGGGAGCAGTCAGTTAAGATGAATTTATTAAGCACTTACTATGTGCCAGTTAAAAACTAGGGATAAAAATTATGGCAAGATCTATCATTTCTCCAAAAACTCAATAGAAAGAGAGCAGAAGGAAGTAATCTAGAGGGGAAGTCTGTGAGTAGTGGTGGGAGAATGGCAAATATCTGCAGATGGTGGGATTTGAGCTGAGTCTTGGAAAAAACCAAGAAAGTGTAGAACTATTAATGAGGAAGGAGAACATTCTAAGAAAGGGTGATAGCCAGTTAAATGGCAAAGAGATGACAAAAATGGAATACTGTGTCTAACTAGTATATCTGTAAGGTGGAGCTAATTGTAAGAAGATTGAAAAGTTAGGAAGATACTAGCAAATGCCAGACTTATGATTTAAGAAAGTCATTTTGGTAACTCAATGGAAGATGGGTTGGACAGGAGAAAGATTTGAAACAGACACCAATTATAGGCAAGAGGTAATGAAGATGTGAACTAGGTGTTGTAAATAGAGAGCTAGCCCCAGGTCTTGCCCCAGATATATGCTAACTATGGATCCCTGAATAAGTAACTTAATTTTGTCATGTCCCTAGGTGATTCTCTAAATGAAGGTCTGGTTCTTCATTGGTAGAGCAAATATTTCATTTGTCTACAGGTGAAATCACAGGTCTAGATAAAGCAAAACAAACCAAAACAGTTTCATACTTTTCATAACCCTTCTCAAAATAATCTCAGTTTCTGTAAATAGACTATATTAGTCATTAAGAAGAGATCCAAACAAAATATAGGGAAATTTGGAAGGAGAGAACAATTTCAACTGAAAGAAACAAGGAAGACTTCAAAAAATAGATGAGGTTTAATGGAAGAGAAGGCTTCAAAGTAGTGAGGTACAAAATCATATTAACTATTTCATATGATGTCTTGAATTTATATAAACTAAAAGAAAGACAGTCTTTTAGTGAACAGAGGACTTCCCTTGTAGGCAGTAAAACCTAAATTCTAAATCTTGTCTCTGACACACATTAGTCTGTCTGGTGAAGTCAATTAATCTCCCATTGTCCCAGGCAACTCTCTAAAAATCTCATACTTTAGAGCAGTTGGCAGCATGTAGAATGAGTTTCCTTAGTGGGAATTAGCAGATATATATTTTTTAAATTACTTAAATTTTTTATTAGCCTTATTAGAAGATTAGAAGAATTACACAAATAAAACAAAACATTGGTTAATTCCTAAAAAATTTTATTCATTTCTGGGTTCATTGTATAGATTTGTTTAACAGGACTGTCTTTCAAGTCATGTTTATCTTGGACTAATACAAAAATGATATCAGAACATGAATCATTAAAATATTAACATTATCTTTAAGCATGAGGGGAAAAAAAAGATATTTTGGGTATGATCTTAGTGACTCATTGAGTCTGCTGCCCAAAGACAAAGTCCAGCTCTGTCTCTAAAGATGATTCTAAAGTTGCTATCACAATAGACTGGTGACTAGGTATTGCCATCTTCAGTCATATTAACAATTATTGTGAGAGAGATAAAACAATAATGATAACTTACCTATATAGAACTCTTTAAATTATTGCAAAATGTTTTCATTTGATCATTACAATTCAATGACATTAATTATGTTCATTGACATTGGGTACTTACTTCCTTATAAAGAGTACCTCTCAAAAAAAAGAGGGGCAACATCTACAAATAACTTATAGCCTCAGAAATTTATCTCAAACATTCTGATCTTCACAACTACCTTTAAAGGTAAATGTTACAGATATCATTATCCCCAACTTACAGATCAGCAAACTGAGGCACAGAGAAGATAAGGAATTACCTATGATTACATATACTGTGAGCCTCAGAAGCAGAATTCAAATTCAAATCTGATTCAAAGTCCATTGCTACATGTCATTTAGATATAGATAAATATATATATTGTAGATATAGATATGTGTCTGGCATCTCCTCCGTCTTGGTGCTGCCTATTGAAATTACAACCTTCCTATATGACCTGGCTCAAATGTAAATACACTACACCTCTTTGGTGAAAGGAGACCATAATCAGAAGTGATTTTTCCAATCTCTAAATCTCATAACATTATGTCTACACCTCTCAGATACATTAATTATACTCTATTTTTTTATTCTGTTTATTTATGTATGTGTCCCTTCTCTCCTCTGCAAAGTCCTTTGTGAAATGGACCATTGGTGTTTCATTTTATTCCCCACAATTTATTGAGTATAGTAGACACTTCCAAAATTTTTGTTGCACTAACAAAATATATTAACCAGTAAGAAGATTTATCTTTTTTGGTTTTCTTCAGCATTGGAGCAAAAGATACAATTGTGTTTCCATTACTTTGCTTTGCTTTTCTTAAAAAATGCACAATCAGTAGTGTTTTATTAATTAGAATAGGTGAGCCAATTAAATGTTTTAAAACCACTTAAAGCATGTTAGCATCCTGCTGGGTGAAAAAGATACATATGTACACAAGGAGATACCAGCTGGAGGCCCCCCTTTTGCCAAATTGTGAAGTATTAAAAGAACAATTCCCTTAAAATATTCTCAGGTAAATGAGGAGTGACTCTTGGAAGATGAGTGACAAAAATATGTTTCTTGTTTGACCCTTTATCAATATATAGCTAACTAGATAACTATCTATCTATCTATCTATCTATCTATCTGTATGTATGTCTGTCTGCAAATTGTCATACAAGCAGCCGTTTATTTTTCTTCTTCTTTTAAGTTTACTGGTGTCTTTTTATACACTAATGTATTTAGTTTCTTTAACTTCTACCCTCTTCTATCATGAACACTTCCCTAAAACGATAAAGAGGTAAGCAATAACAATTGAAAATTACTGAGTTTGACAGCATGTACAAAAATTCCCTACCTATATAGTCTTTCTGAAGATCTCAGGATTGAAGACTTGTTTTTTTCATATAATTTGAATTTTTGTACTTTAGCAGATTATTTTAATTAATATTATTGATGTGATTGTATAATATTATATGGTTATGCTTTCTTCATTCTGTATTGGTTCATACTTAGTCTTCCCATTTTCCTCTGAATCCCTCATATTTATTTATTTTTCTTATAACACAATCACCTATATTCTTATATCACAACTTATACCACTGTTTCCCAATTCATGGCCACTGGGATCTGGACTCTTGCTTCTGGAATGTAGTCAACCAATGAACCTCTTTTAACTATTCCTGTGCTATAACCATCCTATCTTCTATTGAGTCTTGGTCCAACATACCATTTAATACTTCATTACTGCACTTTTTTTGAGACAGAGTTTTTCCTCACAGACCATATAGAATCAGAGAAATTTAGCATTGTTGGGTATATTAGAAGTCATTTAGTATGAATTCTTTTGGCTGCATAAAACTTCTTTTTAACTTGCCTAGAAAATGATCACACAATCAATAGAAGATATCCTGCAGTGTGAAAATCACTGCCCCATTAGAAAGTTCCTTTCCATTTTAGGACATTCTATTGTTAAGGAAGTTTTTATGTAGAGATTGAAATATGTCTAGCTGTAGCTTTTATCCATTACTCTCAGATCAGTAGTCCAGGGGCAAACAAACAGTTCTAAACTCTTTTTCTGTGTCAGTCTTTCAAATATATCAAAATAATAATTAGGACAGACATGGTCTAGTGAATAAAGATTGTACCTTGGAGCCATGGAGAACTAGATTTAAACCCTATCTCTGACACATTTTTACTGTGGTTATTTAGCATCTCAATGTTCTCAGCAACAGTCTAAGACTCCAAGCTTCAAAGAAAATTGTAGCCTCCATTGGCAGAAGTTTTATCATTCCTGAAAAGTGAAATTACTGGTCTATTCCCGGTCTTTGTCTCTATTTGTCTTTTTATCTATCTACACAAATAAAAGATTACATTGTTTTATAAACATGTTACTTTTCAAAGTGGTCACCTAACAAGAATCACCTAAATCTTTTGTCTTTTAAAGAAACAATGGTAATAAAAATTTGTGATTGAAATGGGTCATTGAACTTTTTGGAGGAATGAAACTTTTAATCAGTGGGAAATAATAGAAATAAGTAATGAATACAAAAGGCTCTGAGCACAGCAGATCTCTAACTGGAAGCAGAGTAGGCAGTGTCAAGTGACCTAGAAATCCAGAACAAGGTTAATGAAGAAGCTGAAAAATTCACTGAACTGAATGTGAGACTTTAACTACTTTTTTTGTTCTGCATTATTTATATGAGTCTTTTAGCAACTGTATTTGCTATGTCTTCTCCCTTGCTCTCCCTTTCTTCTACTTTTGTCACCTCCTTACAGTCTACTGACATCTCACTCTTACGCCTTTCATCATTGACATCCATTTTACTGTCCATCACTTTACTTTGTCTATAGCTTCATGATGTAACAAAAATTAGAGGATAGAATTGTAAATATTTTCTGGGCAAGATCAACAGGATAACTGAGTTGACTTTCTTCTTGTCTTAGCAGTCAATCAATGTCTATTTATTGAGTGCCTACTATTTTCTCATCCCTTTACTAGGCACCATGATACATTTAAAAGAAGTATCAGCTATGGTTCTTAGCTTCAGAGAGTTCAGTTTAGTTGAGATGAGAAGATAACACATAAAAACTCAGAGAACAGTTTCAGAATAAATGGTGTGACATTTAATTTAATTTAAATACAAATTAGAGAAGGTACTTGAATAGTTGGAGGTTTTGATGGGGGGGGGAGGGGTCTTTAACCCAGGCTTGAAGGACTCACAGAGAAGACCAGGGAAGGTATTTATCCCCAAATTGACTAGAGTGAAAGATACATAATATAATAGAAATCTTGTTTTATTTGTAGTTAGGAGAAATATGAGTTTGAATCTTGCTTCTGCTATTCAATAATGTATAACTATGGCAGTTCATTTATTTCTCTGAACCATAGATTCTATAAAATGGGAATAAGAATTCCTGTAGTACTTACCTCATGAGCATTTTATCTCATGGAGTATTTTTAAACTTCACAATTCTACATAAATTTCATTTTTTTTGCAAGGCTAGGGTATTAAATGACTTAACCCAAGGTCACATAGGTAATTATTTAGGGCTTGCGAACAGATTTGAACTCAGGACCTTCTGACTCCAGGGCCAGTACTCTATCCACTGTACCACCCAGCTGCCCCAATGTCATTTCTTATTATTATGAAGAACTTTGAAAACCACGGGAAAAGTTTGAAGTTTATGTGGAAGATAAGCAGAATGTTTTCTAAGTTATCAAGTAGGGAAGAAACTTTATTATAAAACTGTTCCTTAATATGTATAATTAGGATTCCTCTGTATTTTTATGGTACTGTAATTTCATTGATTGGGGTACCTCCTTCACTGATAGAGACTATAAAACATCCTTATTGTGGTTATTTTTTTTTTTTGCTGTTCATTTGTTATTTCAAAGTATTAATATGTTACTGTTCTATCTTTTCTAAATCATTCATATCTTTCATGACATCCTTAATGTGACTTTTCCTGATAAATTACTAAAGAATTGCTATCTTCTCATACCTATCATGGGCCTCTCTGTGGCCCTTTCTAATCTAAATCTGATCTAAAACTTTTATTTTATTCAATCATTCTGATATCAAATGACAGCAAAATTGGTCCATTTTTTGGTCTATTATATATATATTAAAATTATATATATATTAAAAAAATTAGTTATATATATATAAAACTAATTTTTTTAATTTGTAAGAGTGTTTAACATCCCTGTGACTTTTTATTGTATCTTTAATTGAAATAGCTTAACATACAAGATGAACTAACTGGGAGCAGAATCGGGAGAAACCAAATTGACTGGGGATCATAGGGTCATAGATTTAGAGTTGGAAGGGACCTCAGAGGTCATTTAGTTCAACCTCCTTATTTTACAAATGTAGAGACTGAAACACAGAGAGTTGAAATGACTTTCAGGTCTAGCAGGTAATAAATCACAGAGCCATTCTTCCAAAAAGTCTTATGCCACTTTACAACCAAGATCGATTTGTATTTTCCACTCCCACTGGTACCTTGATATCAGGCCCTAGATCCCCTAGTCTTGAAAGGTAAGCTTTTGCATGGGTCCAGGCCTCCATCCCACTTTGTAGAGTCACCTCAATGTGTCTCTGCCTGGGCCCACTCTGCTTCCAGAACCCTTCAATGTATCATCTTCCCCTCTTAAAATGTAAATTATGAGGACAAGGACTATCTTCTTTGCCTGTATTTGTTGTATTAATTATAGCAAATTAAACAATTAATTACAAGAAATATGTGGGGAATGGATCATCTTTTGTTGATATTCCCTTACTAACTTCTTGTCTCAAAGCCAAAGCATCTGATATTTTAATTTTCTTTATACCTTTTAGATTTTGACCTATTTTTCTGTCCTGTCAATTGAGAGGCTGAGTAAAATATCAGAGAAATGTAGAACTTAAGGGTCAGAAGATTTGATTTGAATCATTAGTGTCTTCTCAAAACCTAATTTTCCTCAACTATAAAATGTGAATAGCAATACTTTTTCACTCCTCAAGTTTGTGGTATAGAGACCATTTTTGAAATACAAATATATTTAAATTGTCATATTTACCTGAAACAAAAACCTTGTTTCCATGTCTCTACTCCCAAATGATAGTTGTAAAGATGATGATGATGATGATGATGATGATGATGATGATGATATAGCATTTATATAGAAATCCATGGTTTGGAAAACCATCATGAAAATGCATTAAATTTACATTTTTATATATATGAATAAATATATACATGTTTGTGTTGTATTCTAGTAGAATGTAAGCTCAGTGATAATTGATAATAGTCATTACCTCACTTTTATACCCAAGATCTAACCCAATGTCTGGCACTTAATAAATCCTCCTAGAGGGAAGGAACAAAAGAAAAAAAAACATATATCTAACAGCTACTGTGAACAAAATCCTTAGTTAAACACTGTTCATACAAGAAGAAAAGGAAGACAATCGAAGTTTTAAAAACTCATATTTTAATCAGAGAAACAATAAAATAGAAGAGATTTCATCTAGATGGAAAAGTCTTTCATCAGATCAAAAGCCAGTTGTGGTCCTTACAGTACATCAGCAAAAAGATGTCAATACGTGTTCTTTAAATTCATCTCCTTTTGCAAAGCAATGTCTATCTTTACTACCAAATCATTTGACAGTGCCAAGGACTTAAGTGATAACTCCTTTTTTTTCCCCCTGGGTATTCAGGAACTACAATTTCTGAAGATATGGGGAGTACAGCATCTTCTAAGGAAGGTGGCAGGTCACATTTCCACAAGGGTTGTTTCCCATGATTAATTCTTTGGCATATAGACTGGATGAAAGATTAATGGTCTAATGAATGATAATATTCCTTGGGCTCTTGTGCTAACAGAGCTGATCAGTATTTTGTGGTGGTAATGGTGTGAATGTATGGCCCTTTGTATTTAAAAGTTGTTCCCCTTGATAACTGTCAGAGTCAAATGAGAATGAGGACTAATGATTTGAGGGGTACTACTCTTCCCAGATTTGGGGGGAGGTTCCTTGACAATCAGTGACAGTAGAAATTTGATTGAATTGCCAACCTTTATTTACTTTCAAATTCACTTCAAGATAATCACTGCTTTTAGAATAAATAGCCCTTTTTGGCCTTAAAGTTTAGATTACTTCTTTTCTTTTCTTTTTTTTTTTTAATAATAAGAATTGAAATTAAACTCCTTTTAGAAGAGTTAGCATGTGGGATTCAAAAGGAAAGCAGTTATTGTTGAGGTACTTATAATATCCGTGAGGGGTAACTCACAATAATGAAGTCAAGTATTGCTTGACCTATATTTTTCCATCTAATTTAAATGAAAAACATTATCTTCTATTTATCCATAACTTTATAATATTTTACATTGTATCATCCCCATACCATTTCCCAGAGAGCCATTCTGTGTATATAAAGTATATATTTTTTAAGAATAAACTATAAAGTTTGGCAAAACTCATTAACATATTAAAAAGTCTATTATTTGTAAGGTTCCATAACCCATGGTGGCCCATTTTTCCAAAGAATTATTATTTCTCATATCTCATCTTTGGAATCAAGCATTATTATTATATTTTCAGTATAATTATATAATAATGATTCAATTCCTATTATTTCCTTCTATTTATATTATTGTAGAAATTGTTTGTATTGCTTTCCTTGTTCTATTTATTTAACTTTTCATCAGTTCATATATTTTTTCATGTTCATCATTTCTTATAGTACAGAACATTACATTACAGTTATATAGCACAGTATTGTTTTGTTTTGTTTTGTTTAGGAATTCCATCTACTTTAAGAACTTCAGAGATACTATTTTTGAAGTTAGGAGAATGAATACTCCTTAACCAGAAAAATCAATAGGTATTTGAATAGATTACTGAAGGCTGAGAAATCTGTTTTTGACTTTAAAAAAGAGACATATCCTAATCTGTTGGGAATGGATTATCATTATCGATTATCATGGTTCAAAGGAAATTTAGTAATGACTTCATTTTGCTCCCTCACTTTACAGGTGAGGATTCAAAAAACCTTAGAAGTGTAGCCATACAGATTTGGGTTTCATTCTACCCAAAGGCTGACAGCTAAGTGACATTCTCATTTATGGGTTTGTATATATTACTACAAGGGAAAAAGAGGTGATGTGAAAAATGCATAAAACTCATCTTCAGTCTTGCAGATTCAGCTACAGCCTTGGCTCAACTTGATGGCCTTGCTACATATAACCATAAGATAGCATGACATCTCATTTTGTAGTATCTCTTCCCTTTTGTGCCTCTTCAAAGATGCTCATGAGAGAAATTTTTACTATTTTAAAAAAATTCTTTGTAAATGTCACGCATGGGATTAAAGAAGAGAAGAAGGAGCATACAAAGCACCATTGGCTCTGGACCTCAAATATTTCTGCATATAATTTTGGCTTTACCTGATTGCGATCTTATAAATTACCATAGATCAGTTTTGTACATTATTAAATGATAAAACCTTCAAATAATGTTTTAGGCCACACATCTTGAATTGACTGTATCCTTGTTAATCAATTGCCCCATAATCATAATGCTTCCCCTGTCTTTGCTAATAGGAACATTATCTTCTGACTATAATAGAATTAGTAGATTATTCCCCATCCAAGATGTTTACTCTCCTAATTTTTAAAAGTTGGACCAGGTTGAAAAGAATTATATTCTGCTCTTTAAGATTTCTAATTACATTAATAGAGTTTATTGTTTGATTTTCTTTAGGTTCTCTAGTAGTTCTCTTTGTCTTTGGCATGTTCCTATCCTCTGAGTTGGACTAATTGATGTATTAGTTTCTTTCAACATTAAGATTCCATGCCAAAAACTAGCAACAAATATATGTAATGGTAATAAACTAGGAGCATTTCCAATAAAATCAGGGATGAAACAAGGATGCCCCTTATCACTGTTACTATTCGATATAATACTAGAAATTCTAGCTGTAGCAATCAGAGAAGAAAAAGAAATTGAAGGAATCAGAATTGGCAATGAGGAAGCAAAATTTTCATGCTTTACAGATGATATGATGGTATACCTAGGGAACCCGAGAAAATCATCTAAAAAAACTCCTTGAAACAATTAACAAATTGAGCAAAGTAGCAGGATATAAAATAATTCCACATAAAGCATCAGCATATATATGAACGGCAAAGCCCAAGAGTAAGAGATAGAAAGAGAAAGAGAAATTCCATTTAAAATATCTGTAGACAACATTAAATACATGGGAATCTACCTAATCTAGCTAATATAATAAAAATGACAATTCTATCCAAGTTAAATTACTTGTTCAGTGCCATTAAATCAAACTACCAAATAACTACTTTACAGAGCTAGAAAAGATAGTGACAAAATCCATCTGGAGCAACGAAAGATCAAGTATAGCAAGGAAATTGATGAAAAAAATGTAAAGGAATGTGGACTAGCAAAAAAAATGGCAGTCATCAAAGCTGCCTGGTACTGGTTAAGAAACAGACTAATGGATTGGTGGATTAGGATGAGTTCAAAAGAAACTGCAGTAAATGACTGTAGGAATGTACTATTTGACAAACCCAAAGACATCAGCTTCTGGGATAAGAACTCATTATTTGACAAAAATTGTTGGGAAAATGGAAAATTGTATGGCAAAAACTAGGCAAAGACCCACATGTCACACCTTATACCAAAATAAGGTCAAAATGGGTTAGACATAAAGAGTGAGTACCATAGATAAATTAATAGACCAAGAAATACTTTATCAGATCTATGGAAAAGGGATAAATTTGTGATCAAACAAGAATTAAAGTATATTATAAATTGTAAAATGAATGATTTTGACTATATTAAATTAAAAAAAAGTTTTGCACTAATAAAATCAATGCTACCAAAATTAGAAGGAAAATAAGAAAGCTGGGAAGCGATCTTTACAGCTACGAGTTCTGATAAAGGTTTCATTTCTAAAATATATAGTGACTTGCATCAAATTTATAAGGTTACAAGTCATTCCCCAATTGATAAATGGCCAAAGAATGAATAGAGTTTTCAAATGAAGAAATTAAAGCTATATATAATCATATGAAAAAATGCTCCAAATCATTATTGATTAGAGAAATGCAAATTAAAACAACAATGAGGTATTATCTCATACCTATAAGATTGGCCAACATAAGAAAAAGGGAAGATGATAAATGTTGGAGAGGTTGTGGGAAGATTGGTACATTGATGCTTTGCTGGTGGAGTTGTGAACAGATCCAACCATTCTAGAGAGCAATACAGAACTATACTCAAAGAGGAATAAAATGCTTGATTCCTTTTGACCTAGAAATTCCAATTCTAGGCTTATACCCAGAAGAAATCATAAAAAATGGGAAAAGTCTCACATGTTCCAAAATATTCCTAGCCGGTCTTTTTGTAGTGGCAAAGAATTGAGGGGATGAAATTGAGGGGATGACCATCAATTGGGGAATGGCTAAATCAGTTGTGGTAGATGAATACTTTGGAATATTATTGTTCTATAAGAAACTATAAATGGTCGGACTCTAGAAAAGCATGGGAGGAGTTACAGGATCTGACCAAAGGGAGCAGAATCATAAGAACAATGCACACTTCAACAACAACATTGTGAGATGATCAACCTTGATGGTAGCAGCTCCTTTCAGCAGTTCAGAGAGCTAGGACAATCATATTAGACCAACTATGGACAATGTTATTCCCATCTAGAAAAACAAAAACAGAACAAAATCTGATGAACACTTTATAAAAATTATCTCTTATGTATCTCTTTCCCTTAATCCTAATTCCTCATAGCAATACTGACTAATCTGTAAACATGTTTATCAAAAATATTATGTACAATGCTGATCTAACTGTTCACCACTGAGGAGAGGGGTGGGGTGGGGAGGGAGGGTGGAAGAAAATTTTTTAACTTAAAAATATACATGTGCTTATGGATGAATAAATAAATAAATTAAAAAAAGATTCCATGACAATAACACCTAATCTCTATATCTCAATCTTTACTCTGCAAGAGGGCTACTTGAAACAAGACCATGTCACATTGACATGATGTCTACAACAGTGATCTAAACGATGACCTCTAACCTTTGGGGGCATGAGGACTTTTTGAAAAATTTGAAATTTTGCAGACATCACTATATTGAGCATCACATTTTACATAAAATGCTTTTCTTCTCCCACTCCTAGTTCTGTCCCCACCTACCACCATTTCTAGGGCCCTTTCTCCCAATGTAACTTGAATTTATTTCACATTTTTCTGTACATATTTATAAAAGCATTTGTTAGCTCCTCTGTTAGAATGTGAGATCCTTTCAAAGGAGGTTTCTTTCATTCTGTATATTTTTGTATCTCTAGTAGCTAGCATAGTGCCTGGCACACTGTAGGTGCTTCATATAGAAGCTTGTTTATTAATGGAATGATAATAGCTATGATATGAATATCTCTTAATTGCAAAATTGCATACTCATAAAATGGCAGTGTTTTAGATTTATTGACTCATTGCAAAAAGTCTGAAGTCTCTCCCCCCTCCCAATTTATTTGAAATCTGTTATTAGGCTAACAGCTAATTTTATAGCAATGGCTGATTGAATCTTGTAAGAAAGAATCTGGATCTGAATGTATTTGATTGGCATTGCAATGCCCTATAGCTGATTTAGTCTAGATAAAGTCAAACTATGAGAACTAAATCTTTGATTGTTAGCTTCATCTTTATTCCTAGAATTGTAGAATGGCTATCAAAGGATGTTTAGTCACTGCCTGTGCCTTTTAGTGGGTTTTGTAATGGATTCACATTTTTTCCCCTTGAATCCTTTCTCTAAAGTTAAAGACTTTCTGTGGCTTCTGCACTCTAGGTATAGCTTTTTTGGGGACAAAGATGAATGTATTTGAGTGTGTGAAATCCCCTTAGGAAAGGACTTAAAGGATTTCCTGAAGTAGAGATGAGCTCTCCAATACTTCAATGAATGTGTGATATTATCAATGTGGTTTCTCTCTCCAATGGTGCTGATCATTCCTCTTCCATGTGATGGAAGACATGAACAATAACTAGAGATCACAGGACAAAATTCAGGAATTCAGAGAGATAAGAAAGTAATTTCCCAGTATTTACTAAGATGTGAGTAGGGTAGCCTGAATATCAGGAACACAAATCCTAACTAATTCTTTCTCATTGTTATAAAAGAAACTATTTTTCTCAGCATCAGTGACTCCAATAAAGTATTACATTGCTCCATAGCTGCTATACTATTTGAATCAGAAAGAAGTCTGACAGTCCCTGGATATCCATCTACGTGCATAGCCAATTGGATATGTGATACGGCAGACCTTACTGTGTCAATATTAGACACGCTAAGTGAAGAACATTTCCCCCCCTACTTTTATTCAATAATAATAAAAACAGAAGCTATTGATTTAAATTAGTGTAAAGAAATTGGTGTTTACCCTTGTTGACATCTTAAGTGCACAAGAAGGAGATATCCTGGTGCCCCTAGGTTCAGTGTATTATGGTGATTTCACAGTTGTCTAGTGATTTGCACCTAGCCTCAAATGACTTCTGATGTATTGTGACATCAATTATGAAAAATCAGGTTCTGAAAAGAAGACATCTGGAGAGAAAAAAAAGACTTCATTACTATAGGAGGAAGAGAGAGAGAAAAAAAGAATTTATTTTATAACTACTGTGTGTCAGACTCTAAGCTAAGTGCTTTACAGAGATCTCATTTGATCCTCATAAAAACTCCCAGGAGATAGAAAATCTGAAGAATTCAACTAGTCCAGCAAAGACCGGCATAGACAAAAATGGTGAATTGGATAGAATCCTCCCTTCCATCAACTTCTTTCTACTTTTCAACTACTTCTCCTTTATTATTATCCTTCACTTTCTTACTATGTTATCCACCAAGGCTATGTTATATTTCACAGAGATTTACTTTTAGTTAACTGTCTTGATCAGTGCCTCTCTGGACTCCAGCCATTGCCCCACAATGGAGGCAATGAAATTATAAGCAGTAGCTACCAATTTTCTTCTTATCAAATGGGGAGGGGGAAGAAATAATTTTATTATTTTTTTAAAATTTTTACAAAGAGAGAGTAAAATTTGGTTAATTTTACCATCATTCAGTAGATTTTGGGCTGGAATAATCTTTTCAAAGAAAACAAGAAGAAATATCCTAAGTCTAATTTAACCTCTAAAAATCTGGCAATCTATAATTAATAAATTCTTGTGCTGATAATGTGAAAGTTGGGTGGCAAAGTGGCTATGTTCTAGGTTGGACTCAGGAAGACCTAAATTCAAATATTATCTCAGATGTTATATCACCTCTTTCAGGCTCAAATTACTCATCTGGTTGGACTTAATGGCCTCTTAATTTTTCTTTTAGTTTTAAGTTTATGATCTTATGTCTCAGAACCCTCTTCCTAGAGTTATTTTTTTTAAATACCTCAAAATATTGCATTTGGATCTTGAGCAAAAACAAAGTGTACTAATAGGAAGAGAGAATGAATTTTTTTCTGTATTTCACAATATGTTGAGAGTAAGGTAGGATTTGAAGGTTTGAAATAATATAGAAAAGGGGATCAACTCAAACTTACTTTCTCCCTTTCACATTTAATCTCTCACTGCCTATTATTTTCCTTTATACAATTCACAAACAATTCAATTTAATTCAATAAACACTTATTAAGTGGCAACTACATATGAGACACTTAACTAAGGACCATGTCAGTCCCTACCCTCAAGGAGCTTACACTCCAATTGAGGGGAGACCATGCAAACAAATATATACAAAGGAAATAATTAACAGAGGGAAAGCACTGGAATTAAGAAGGATTAGGGAAAGCTTCCTGTAGAAACTGGGATTTTAGTTATGACTTAAAGCATGTGAAGGAGGTCAGTGGTTAGAGAGGAGGAGGGAGAGCCAGCCAGAGAGAATGCTGAAAGTAGAAGTTTGTCTTGTTCGTGAAACAGTTAGGAGATCAGTGACCCTGGATTAAAGAGTATATGTTGGGGAGGAAGGTATAAAAAGACTAAAAAAGTAGGAAAGTTCTAAGTTATGAACTTTGAATTCCTATCAGACCTTTTTGTATTTGTTCCTGATGGCAATAAGAAGTCTGTGGAGCTTATTGACACGATAAAGACCTGCATTTAAAATTTTTCTTTTTCAAAACCAAAGCAAAACAAAACCCTGACTAGGACCTCACTTCTGAACTTCACTGTTATTTGAGACTACCATTATCGAGTCTAATATTTTCTACTATACACAGACTGTGTGTATATCTATGCACGTTCATATATGTAGATGTGCATCTATGTCTGTGCATGTGTGTGTGTTTTTCTAACTCTACAACACATATGTGTATATTAGTGTCTATACCCTTCTGTTCTTTCATACAATTACCACCTACTTCTCTTATTTGCACTACCTCATTTGCTTTCTGATTGATCTCCTTGCCTCAAGTCTCTCCTCTATTCTAAAACATTTTCCACAATCATAAGTGAATTTCTTAAAAGTGTAGGTCTGACCCCACCTTTTCAATAAACTTTAGTGGCTCTCTATTATATCTAGAAACAAATATATGAAGTCTTCCATTTGTGATTTACAGTTCTTCACCACCTGTCCCTTTTTCTAACTCTCCTTTTTTTTCGTATTATTTCTCCTCTATGCTCTTAGGGTCTAATTTCAATGACCGACTTTATCTTCCTCATGTAAGATGATCTGTACCTTTGAACTGACCAACCCTCATGCCTGTGGTCCTTTTCTTCCCTCACTTCTGCCTCTTGGAATTTCTGATTTCCTTTTAAACTCAGCACAAATGCTACCTTCAGCAAGAGATGTTTCCTATTCAGGTAGTGACTACTTGTGCCTTTCAAAATAAGTCACACTAGATAGATTCAGGCTGGACCCATTGGGCACAGTGTTTGTCCTGGCTCTCCAAAACCTTTCACCTCAGTATCCGTGTGTATGGTCTGAGTTCATGCTAGAGGATCCTAGCCTCTAAAGAGAAGGCTTCATTTTCTCAAGATTTTCTCTATTACCCTATTACTGGAGAAAATTAAATAAATCATAACTTTGACTACTGTTTAGGATTCCCCCTCCCCCACCAAAAAAAGTAGAAATGAGTAGAAATATACTTCATGTACATACAGCTCAGATATAAGACAGCTATTTATTTCCTCCACACAAAAGAAATATTTAGAACATTGACAAAAGAATGCATTGGCAAAAACATATGTGAAGTAATGACTTATGAAATTCCTATTTTACTTGAAATATGAGAAATGATGTGAAGCAAACAGAAGTCTAAGGGCCAGGCTTAAACTTGTCTGGGCATTATATGTGTCTGAAATCCCTCCCCTACCATTGACAGAACGTTTCAGAGAAAAAAAGTTAAATGTTATATATTCCAGAGAAAATAAGTTGTAGGGGTTGTAGATCTTTTCAAACTTATCCCTTGGTGGTGAAAGAGCAAGAGCCTACTTAAAATTTGATCATTCATCCCAAAATGTCAAGCCTCATATCAATGAACCAGAAAACTTGTGTTTGCCCCCATTATACAGAATTATCTTATGTCTCTTTGTATGTGTCTTGGGTATACACATATTGTTTCCCTGGTTAGAATTAAACTCTCATAAGAGACCCCCAATAATGATAAAACCAAAGCAATAATGATAAATACTGTGCACTTAATACATGTCTTTTGAATGCTTGATTATCGTATAGGACTCTCCTTGCTATTCCTTACATGTGACACACAAATCTCTTTGCACAAGTTTTCTTTCATGTTACAAAAGTCTTCCTTATTCTTAGTATTTTATTTCTTTCCTTCCAAGTTCAGGTCTGGTGACACTTTCTACCTGAAGGCTTCCCTCATCTTCTCCCTACACTCTACTCCTATCACCTTCACCTCCTTGTATTTATTTATATATAATATAGGTATTTGGAGGAAAATGTAATAAGAGTAAGAAGGAGAATTTCCCAATCTACTGGACTGAGTATGGATCTGAGCAGACCTCTGCCAGCTTCTTACTCTGGCCCCTGGCTAAAGACCAACATACTTGCCCAAATTTATCACTTCATTACATTTGTTACTTCCTTGAATACTATTTCTCGTATATACTGATATGTGTATATTTTGTCTCCTGTAATGCCCCTTGATGACAAACACCATTTTGCTTCTATCTTTGGGTCCTTATTGATTAGCCTGACACAATTGACGTTTAAATAAATGTTTGTCAATTGATCACTACTAAGTTATCCCCAGTCTTAGCAAAGATTCCCCCTCCCCCATCTGGATTGGCTCAACCTTTAGAAACTGAAGTATTGAAATAAGGATTAAAAATAAGGAAGAAATCTGAATCTCCCTAAAGCATTTTTTTCTCAAAAGAAAGCTGATTTGTTGTGCTCTGATCTGGGAGTTAATTTTCAGTTGCGGGGGGGTGGCAAAGCTAGGAGAGACTAGAAGAGAAAGTCTTGTTTTTGATTTGAACTCATAACCCCTTCATTTGACAACTATGAAGTTCCCTGAGTACAGAAAAGTCAAATATGACCAGGGACAAAAGTTAGGAAATAATTAGTATTATGGTTCCTTTCTTGTTCTAGTTTCTGTCCAACACACACACACACACACACACACACACACACACACACACACACACACACAAAACAACCTTGAAGCCTCAGAAAAATCATGAGATTATACAAGTGACTATTAATCCTGCCACCTTGACAATAAACTTTTGGTGCCACTTTTACAAAGTTCCCCATGAATTTTAGAGAAGAACTGACCAGTTTGTTTTTGTCAGAGGAGACATCAAAGAAATGGCTAAATCTTCTCAAAGAAAAACATGTGAGCAGACACAGGAAATCTGCATTGCAATCCAGTACTTCCTGGAGGGAGAAATCTTACACGGCTCATGGAAAAACTGCACTTCTCAGCAGTCAACATTGTAAATATGTTCCCTCAGCAAAACTCTCCATTTTGCATTAGCGGCAGCCAGTAAGTCATACATCACAGACCCCAGGATAAGCAAGAGTTACCTGTTGAACCTGCTCCTCAGTGAAGCTGTGTGGCAGGCTTGGACTGGCATGAATTGTAACTCACAAAGTGAATGAAAATGATTCTTCATTCAGACAATTATATAACATTCACAGATTAGTTTTGCATGACTGTTAGCATTTTACTAGTGTACCTGTTGAGAATATGCATGCAGGTCTGCCTCGAAGAACATCCCATATAACATTTAATTAACCCTTATGACTCAGATAAAATTCACTTCATTTTATTAGTCTGATTCATTTGGGCTACCCTTAGGGTCAATATATAATGACATGTGGGGAGAAATTTCTTCATTAGTTTGTTTCTGCAAAGGCAAAAATTTGAAATTGAATGTATTTATTTCTCCATTTAAATGTTCCATCCCCCCCACTCTTTTTTTATATATCATCCCTCAATTGATAAATGGTCAAAAGATATGAATAGATAGTTTTCAAATGAAGAAATTAAAGTTTTATATATAATCATATGAAAAAATGCTCCAAATGATTGTTGATTAGAGAAATGCACATTAAAACAATAATGAGGTTTCATCTCATACCTATCAGATTGGCCAAGTGAGAGAAAAGGAAAACGATCAATGTTGGAGAAGTTGTGCGAATATTGGGACACTGATGCGTTGCTGGTGGAGTTGTGAACAGATCCAACCATTCTGAGAGCAATATGGAACTATGCTCAAAAAAGCAATAAAATTGTTCATTGCCTTTGATCCAGAAATTCCTATTCTAGGTCTATATCCAGAAGAAATCATAAAAAATGCAAAAATATCTATAATATTCCCAGCAGCTTTTTTTGTAGTGGCAAAGAATTGAAGATTGAGGGGATGCCCATCAATTGGGGATTGGCTAAACAAGTTCTGGTACATGAATACTATGGAATACTATTGTTCTATAAGAAACCATAAATGTTTGGACTCTAGAGAAGCATGGAATGGCTTATTGTAACTGATCCTGAGCAAAGAGAGCAGCACCAAGAGAACGATGTACACCTTAATAACTCCATTTTTGAGATAATCAACTACAGCTGATAACTCTGGTGTGGGTCTGGACATTAACTTATGAGAGTCAGGTCAAGTAGAGATGTACTTACACATGCAAGGTTGTGTTGCAAGAATCTACAAAATTTATTTTTCGAAACTCAGACTTTTTATAACAAAAATTTATCTCAGGAATGACCAGTTAAAGAGACCCAGTTTCACAATTTCCTGGGTAAAATTACAATATTTGTTCTTAGAAATCTGCATACATCTCTATCAGAAAAGCCTTTTACAACCACTTTTCACCACAGATCATCCCAGGTCAGGGTTCACTGGAGAGCCAAAAAATCCATACAATAAGTAATAATATATACATACATACATATCTCTGATGGAAAAGGTCACCAAGGATATATGTAAATCATTCCCGGGAGCTGGCCCTCTATAATCAACCTTGCTGGAAGCAGCCAATCTCAGCAGTTCAGAGAGCTAAGACAACCATATTAGATTGACTATGGGCAACATTTTACCCATCCAGAGGAAGAAAAACAAAACAAAACAAAACACAACAATGACAAATAACTCTTCAGAATCTAATGAACACTTTATAAAAATTATCTCATATATCTTTCCCTTAATCCTAATTCCTCATACCAAAAATGACTAATCTGTAAACATGTTTATCAAAAATATGTATATACAATGCTAACCTGACTGTTGGCCACTGAGGGGAGGGGAATGGGAAGGGAGGGTGGAAGGAAATTTTGTAACTTAAAAATATACATGTGCATATGGATGAAAAAATATATATGTAAAGTTCTTAGCTATAATTTGAACTTCTATATTTTATTATTTCAGTTTTGCATGCTTCACTTTTTTTTTGGCAAGGCAATAGGGTTAAGTGACTTGCCCAAGGTCATACAGCTAGGTAATTATTAAGTGTCTGAGACTGGATTTGAACTCAGGTCCTCCTGACTCCAGGACCTGTGCTCTATCCACTGTGCTACCTAGCTGCCCTGCATGCTTCATTTTTAAATGCAGCAAATAGGACAATGAAAAAACTCATGTGTGTGCGTGTATGTGAAATGCCATATCAGAAGTGTGATATGTGAAAATGGATTATATTTCAGTGCAGATATGCAAGATATCTCTCTTTTTGGTCTATAGTATTAAAATAGTACTGCTTTGTATTCACTGTCATTTGGAATAAGTTTGTTCTGTGGCTCTGGTTTCTGTTGATATTGATCTGATTTGATTTCAACAACAACAAAGTAAAGATTTTATATATAAGTTGCACCTGAAAATATTCATTAATTTTGCCCATTGCTTTCAGAGGGCCTTGTGTCTCCTGGTTTGTTCAACTTTGTTACAAGAGACATGGGAAGAAGAAATGAGAGGGGTCAAATTCTCTATCTCTGCTTGATTTTATGCAGCCTAATAATCTCTGCCTCCCAAATTAGACGAGTTATTTTATCATGTAGGTGTTTGAAACTACCAATAAAATTCTTTTACCACAGCAGATCAATAGCTATTTACAATTTTTTTTTTAGTTTTAGTGAGTTGCCTGGGGTCACAAGAGATTGAGTAATTTGAATTTATCATGTCTTATTTTGTGATATCTTTTCTGTGTCTTATTTCCCTTACTCGATTTAAAGCTTCTTAAAGACAGGCTCTCAAGCTTTTTTCTTTTCTTTTTCTTCTTTTTATTTCTCCTTTCATCTTCCTTAGTACCAATGATCGTAGGAAAGGCTTACCTAATAAATACTGAGACGAGAGAGAGAGAGAGAGAGAGAGAGAGAGAGAGAGAGAGAGAGAGAGAGAGAGAGAGAGAAAGTAAATAAATAATGGACTTTTGGAGATGCAGAAAATCCCAATTGTAGGTTGTTAACACTTTACTATATATATACACTATGTTTTATTTAAGTTTTCCCAAGCTTATAAGCTCTTTGAGTGAAGGATCCAGGACAAATCCTATGTAGGATTAAGTACAATGTTTCTCAAAGCTTTCTTCCTCTTCTCCCACCTCCTACTACTACCCCTGCTTATTTTGCCAACTGTAGATAAAATGTGTTTTTAGTGATAGAGAAAAATTAGCCACATAAGCTTTCTTGGCAGTCTGAAGGATTCCTTGATAGGTGTTGGCAATTAATATTTCCAATCTGCTATGGTATCTCTTTTGGTTTCAATGGCAACTTGGACCCTGGTTAATTACATCGTGACTCTAATACATTTTTGATCTTTTTTAAAAATGTGTTGACTAAACAAATCTTGTTCATCTTACAAGGCTAGTTGAAACCTCACCTTCAGAGGTTTCTCTTCACTCCAAACCCTCAAACAGGAATTTTTTTCCTATTTTTCATTTGTAGAGTGTATAATTTCTTCAGTGGTTTTGAAAACAGCTTTACTGTCTAATTTCTTTAAGCCATTCTTATCTAAATTTGAGTAATTAGTGCTCCTCCAGTGACACTCCAATTTCCATGAAGGGTTCATTTTGTTTCATGCATTTTTTGTTTTGTTTTGTTTTTGCAAGGGATTGGGGTTAAGTCACTTGCCCAAGGTCACATAACTAAATAAGTTTTAAGTGTCTGAGGCTGAATTTGAACCCAGGTCATCCTGTCTCTAGAGTCAGTACTCTATCCACTGTGCCACCAAGCCACCCCTCAACCATGCAGTTTGAACCTGGTTCAGTCCTAAGAGAGTTTGACCTCTAATTATTTTGTTTGATAAACTCTGACCCTGACACCCTAGAGAAAAATGTTCTTATAGTCTATGGCTCATGCCAAGATTTTCACCAAATGAGAGAGAAGATAGTTCCTCAATGTTCAATGTGAATCAAATATGAGACAAATATTTTATACCTATACTCCAAGGAAATGATAAACAGAAAACAGCAAAAATGAACAAAAGAAATTTTAAAAGGATTCAGTAACTTATAGCTCCTGTTCCAGTATATTGTGAGACTGATATTTATCCAAATATAAAGCAGGTTTGGCGGCTGCCAGTTGAGAATTTTGCATTTTACTTCAGTTAGGTGCTGTCCAAACAGATCCATCTGCATGTCTGGGCCATTTTAGCCCAGTTCTCTTGTTAGTGACTGTCATCTCCAATCCAAAAACTTCTTAAGTGGGGTAATGGAATGGTATCAAACTTTATTAAAAATGGAGATCATTAAACTAAATATGAGGATTGCCTTGCCCTTGCTGTGATTTAGAAAATTTAATATTAACCTTATGAAGGTTTTTATTGTTTTTTAATTTATTTATGCCACCAGTTTCAGGTGGTACTTGGGTATATTGTGGGTTGCATGTGACTCAGTGAATATTGAACTTGGATATAGACATATGTGAGTTTAAATCCCACCCCAGACACTTACTAACAGGGTCCTTATTTGTAAAATGAAGAAATTGGACTTTTTTATCTCTAAACCTCTCCAACTCTAGCTAGTCTTGATGCAATGGGATCAAAGACCTCTAGAACTGTAGAAATAGTTATCTATGAGGCTACCTCATCCACTCAGGAAGGTTGAACAAGCACCTTCAAAGGAAAGGAATATGTATTAATTTCATGCTCTGTGTGATGGCCATTGCATTATTCATTCAGTTAACAGTTATTAACCACCCATTCTGGGGGAAAACAAAGAAAAGCAAAAGGCAGAACCTTCTCTCAATGAGTCTAATGGAGAACCTGATGCAGCAGGATAAATTGAAAATAATCAACAAAAGGAAGACAGTAACTTTAAAGTTATTAGAAAAGGTTTCTCATAGAATGGACTTGAAGGAACTCAAGAAATAGAGCTGAGAAGGGAGAGTATTCTAAGCATGAGGGACACTGACAGTGACTGGATTCTGGTGATGCAGTGTT
This sequence comes from Macrotis lagotis, assembly GCF_037893015.1. Taxonomy (NCBI): domain Eukaryota; kingdom Metazoa; phylum Chordata; class Mammalia; order Peramelemorphia; family Peramelidae; genus Macrotis; species Macrotis lagotis. Next base: position 174,914,643 of record NC_133658.1, on the reverse strand, counting down.
TTGTTTGAGGAATAGGAAGGAGCCTGGTGTCACTGTGTCACAAAATAAGTGGGAGTAAGAAGTAAAGAGAGAATAATATACAAGAAAACTGCAAAGATGGGAGGGAGTCAGACTGTGAAGTGTTTTGAATATGAAAGGCTTTTATATTTGATCCTAAAATGATAAATACGGAGCCACTGGAGTTTATTTTGAATGAAGATTTGTTTCTTAGCAATATTATAAAAGAGATCACTCTGGAAATTTTCTCTTCTTTTAACTGATGCTACATCCTGTCTCCCATTCCCTCCCCTCACTGTCAGAGAGCAGAGGGAGCACTCAGATACTACTCAGGATTTTCCATATCATACAAAAATACCAAAGTCACCATGTGACTAGAAGCAGACATAAAAACTCCCATATTTGAAGTTACCTGTAACCAGGAGAGGCAGCTCTGAGAATGTTCTCTATCATGACCCCAGTTATTCTTATGTTGTTTTTGTATCTTATTTAATTTTACATGTATTTATACCATGGTCTATTGTTTTATACCTCTTCCTACTGTTCAAAGCACCTAGCAAAGTACCTTGTACATTCAAAGGACTGTAGATTTGGACTTGGAAAAAGCCTTATACATTATCTAGTTCATTCCCCTCCCCTTTTTTTAAACAGATAAGCTAACAGGTATAATGACCTACCTAAGATCACAACAGAGAAAGACATAATCCAAGAGAACTCAGGTTCTCAGACTCCAAATTTCTTTCTTTGTTCACCATACAACACTACTTTCTATTCAATTCAAATAAAACTTGTTGGGTACTTCCTATATAACAGGCGTTGTATTAGGTACCTAGGAGGTGAAAAAAAGATGATTAAGAGGCATACCCTCCCCTTAAAGACAGTTTAGTCTAATAATAGATGTTCAAAAATTATTGCTATATTATGAGCAAAGGGTATTTAGGCAAGTTAGTTGATTTAAAGGACTCTCCTAAAATTTTTGCTTTAGAATTAAAAGTAGTCTGCAAAAAAGAAAAATGAACTTTACAGGCAAACTGAATACAGGTAGAATGTGTACTGCCTCATCTTGCCCAGGCAATTTGGGTCCAAGGTGGCTGTCAATCAAAGATCCAAGATGCCATTTGGCAAGAAGGCTCACTTCTGTTGCATGATTGATCTGCAATCTAAGGCTTCCTTTCAAGGTGAGCAGATAAATCAATAGGAAGAAAAAGAGCCAAGCATCACAGGCTGTGGACATATCAAGTAGTCATTTCATATATCTGACAAAAAATTGAGCTTATTGGTAGAGTACTAAGATCTTGGTTGCTGAAAAAGATCAAATGCTTTAACATCCTAATGAAAATCAGTTCTTGCATTCATTTGTGAATTCCCCTGATACCTGAAAGCCCCTCACTTGACAAGGTGTTCTATGACAGGCACCTATATTGGCTCCTCTCCCCTTGGAAAATAGACTGACTTGACAATTGGGATTTTCCTTGAAATATATAGTTCTCTCTCACTGTTACTTTTTTTTTTGTCTCTCTATGTCTTTGTCTCTGTCTCTCTTACTCTTTTTTGGTCTCTGCTTCTATTTATCTCTTCCTATGTCTCCAGCTCTATCTTACTGTCTTTTCCCTTTTCTTTTTCTCCCTCCCTTTGTCTTTTTCTCAGTTTCTTTCTCTATCTTTCTTTTTCTCTCTGTCTTTGTCTCTATGTCTATCTGTCTGTCTCTCTGTCTCTCTCTCTCCTATTATTATCTTCTAGAAAAACTGAATTTACAGCCAGACTTAACCTGGAAGATCACATGCAGTTCAGCTGTTTTGGGATGTATTGTATATTCTGATTGTATTTTCCACTAGGTTGGTAGCATTAGCCTTCAGAGGGTATTTATGACAAATGTTGAATACTTTTGCCTTTAAGAGGAACCTAGAAATGGTCTTTATTTTCTGCACCAGCTGCTGCTCCTGATTTGAACATGCCAGATGAAGGCTAGATGCCCTTGAATGGTGTCGGACTAAATTAACTGACACCTTTTGACTACTGAAATGACCCCAGAGTTTTACACAAGTGCCTGTTGGATTATTGATTTTAGTTGATACATTAAAACACACACACACACACATATATAACACACACATACACACAGACACACCCTGAGAAAGAGTGCTCTGTGGTTAGAAACATTTGAACATGACAAAACTATAAGCATGGTGTATGATATTTTAAAATTTTAATTGGCCATGTGGAAGAAGCAGCAGGAGCCAAAGAGGATTTGAGAGTACAGCGGAATCCGATTAACCTCAATGGACACAGGATCAGACTAATTAAGGTAAGGTCCTGATTATCAAAGACTCCAAGGAATTCTTTGTGTTGGTGCACATTGGTGGAAAGTGCAGGACTGAGCTTGGACATATTTAAATAACTATATTAAGATCCAAGGACTCAAAAAGGGAAGGAAGCATCCTAGAGTGAACAAATGGCTGCACAGCAGGACGTGCATGTTGGAAAACACCAAGTCACACCTGTTAACTTCAGTATCTTAGACTTGCAGATCACACCCAGCATCTCATTGAAAAAGCTGCTTCATAGTTACTTTCACATGTGATAATGAAATCCTGAGATATTAGAGCAGAAAGAGACCTTCCAAGGTATCTAAGAAGGTCACAGAGAAAGTTGAGATGGCAATACCAGTTCACACTCACTGGATAAACAAAGATTATGACACTTGATTAGGACCTTAGGGACTAGCTATACCATCATATTCTCAGGAAACTGAGATGCAGAGAGAGTAATCATAATGAAAATGGTAACAATTAGCTAAGGTTTATATTGCTCTTTAAAGTTTCAACATGTTATATGTAAAAACTATAAGTTCTTTCAGAGTGAGAATTTGATCTTTTTTGGTCTGTCTTTGTATCCCCAATATAGAGCATGGAACATAATTGGTATTTTATAAATGCTCATTAATTTAATTTGACATAAACTGTCTCATTTGGGTCTTTGCAACAACTCTATGAGGTAAAATCATTATTTAGAGTCCTAGTTCATTTTAGAGATGAGAAAACATTTTAGAGGCTGAACAAGATTAAATGACTTGCTCAAGGTCACACAGCTTGTCATGTGTCTGAGGCATATTTGAATTCGAACCTTTCTCATTTCAGATCCAGTAAGTTCTCAACTGTAGCACTCAAATTCCTAGTCAAGTAGTTTGCTAATGATGAGGATGAGGATTACTCACCTTTACATATCACATAAAGTTTGCAAAGAACTTTTCAAATTTATCATTTTATCTTTATAACAACTCTAGGAGGTAAAATAATAATAATTATTACATAATCATAACTAACAATTAATACTTATTTTCTGATGAACATTGTGCTAAGTGCTTTATAATTATATTATTTTGTCAAGTGCTATTATCATCATCTCCATTTTATAGATGAGGAAACTGAGGCAGAAAGAGGTTAAATGACTTGCCCAGGGTAACACAGCTAGAAAACATCTAGGATCAAATTTGAACTCAGGACTTCTGGAATCCAAGTGCAGGATTCTACCCATTGTGGCACCTACCTGGCTATTACATAGGTCACAGGAAAAGTAGCAGAATTTAAATTCATACTTAACCTCCTGACTCCAAATCTAATAGGGTTTTCACTCTATTATGCAACTTACTTCCAATATCTAGGCATGCAGATTGTATTGTCTGCCTGTTTCATAAATTGGGAAAGCATGCTGCTTTTTTTTTTTTAGTGAGTATTAGATTAGCTCTTATGATGACGTAGTTCAACATTCTCCGTTTTTCTAAAGAAAGGTGTTTACTTTCTTCTCTGAAGGATTTTTTTCCCAGCCTGCTCCATTTGGACATTAAGTCAGAGGCCATCAGAGAGTAAGCCCTCCTTTGTATCAGTTAACAGGTTGACAGCAAGAACCTTCAAACTAAGGAGGAACAGCACAAAGGTGATGATCAACCCAAGGAAAGTCTTCTTTACAAAATACCAAGAAAGATCTATAGATGTAGCATGTATTAAGTGTTGATGATGTGTCAGTCATTGTGCTAAGCTTGGAGGATACACAATGGAATGCAAAAAAAGAAAGTTCCTGCCACTGAGAAGTTTATATTCTAATGGGGAATCCAATCTGAGGTTTTGATAAATTGGGAACATGATAGCCTATAAGGAAATAACTAGGAAGTAGCTTGTAGTTTGGGTTTGGGGTCAGATAAAGGGGAAAACAAACAAACAAACACCCCCCCCCCCAAAAAAAAAACACTTCTTAGTATGTACACAGTAGAGTCCAAGGGTTCTTTTTTGGTGGGTAGGATGGGGAGAGAAATAAGATTGATGAATGTGATGAAGACACAAAGATGTGGATATGATTGCATGATTTACTATTTAATTCAAATAGACTAGATTTTTGAGTGGTTGTACAAGTTGATTGTAATCAATTCTGAGTAATTGAAGTCTCCCTAAAATGATACAAGGACTGAAAGCTGGAGGATCTTCTGGTTTATTGACATACATCCAACAGATTTTTCTGGTTTTTTGTTTTGTTTTGTTTTGGTTTTTTTTTTAGTGTGAAACATTGCCTGAACCAAAGAACATCTGGCTATTCGTCAGTGTGTTGAAGCACCTATCATTGGCATTATTGTAAGAAAAAAAAATAAAAACCTCCTTTGAGGTGACAGTGGTACATGTAGATAGAAGGCTGAACTAGAAGTAAAGAATTCAGTTCGCATCCTACCACTTATATTTAATAGTTGTCTGTCTATGTCTAAGTAATTTAATTTCTCTTAACAATATGTTTTTATCAGCAAAATAGGGTTAATGCCTTATAAATTGTCGAGAGACTCAAATGAGAGACTCAAATAATATATGTAAAAAACTTTGCAAATGTTCGTGTTATATAAATATTAGGTCTTATTACCTTCCTATCCATAGAATTGATTGAAAAACTCATATTATAATTAGGAAGAATATAGCAACAACAACAATAACAAAATAACTGTTGAGGTTGTTGTCTTTTCAGATGTGTCAATCATCATTCAGTTTGGGGTTTTCTTTGCAAAGATATTGAAGTGATTTGTCATTTCCTTCTCCGGTTCATTTTACAGACAAGGAAACTGAATCCAACAGGGTTAAGTGATTTACCTAGGATCATATAGCAAAATGAGTGTCTGAGGTCAGATTTGATTTAAATTTTGATTCCCAAATGGAGCTCAGTCTACTGGTCACCTAGCCACATTGTCAGTACAGTAGCTAGCATTTACATAATGTTTTAAAGTTTCCATGTTAAATCCTTTGATTCTCATGGTAGCCCTTAGAGGAGGTTTTATTCCCGTTTTAGAGATGAGGAAACCAAGAAAGATAGAGGTTAAGTGACTTGCCCAGGGTCACATTGTTAGTAAGTATCTGAGGCTTGATCTGAACTCAGATCCTCCTGACTTTGGGTCTAGCACACTATCTATCACATCTCCAAATCTTTATGCATACTGTAACAATCAGTAAGTTAATAAATATTTAGATGCTTACTATGTGTCAAACCCTGTGCAAAATGGAGGGGAATACAAAGAAAGACAAAAGATAGTCCTTTCCTTCAAAGAACTTGCTATCAAATGGAGGAGATAGCAAGCAACTATATGCACTAAATTTATTGAGTATTGGAGTGTCATACTTGGAACTTAATTGTTATTTATTCTTGTCCCAGAGGACAGGACTGGGAACTAAACAACAATTTAGATTTGATAAGTAGACAAAATTTTTGATTATTAGAATTTTTAAAAATAGTTAATGGATACCTTTGGGGGTAGCAATTGAGGTTTTCAGAGACTGGTTGATAAATCATTGAAATTGTAGGGAAGATGTTATTTATTTATGAATTAGAATGTATGGTTTCTGAAGAGATTTCTGAATTAGGATTTTGTGATTCTATTAATTTGATAGCATAATATTTAAAAACGCTCATTTTTCTGTTTTCTTGAGAACTTTATTTCTATATTTTAATCTAAAACAAGAATGATTGTGAAAATGTGTGTTTACACAACTATGTGATGGGAAATGCTAGGATTTTATAAGCTTAGTTCATGCTGGAAATTTATTTTTTTTTGTTTTTTAACCACTTAACCAACTGACAATAATGAATAATTGGTTTTAATATAAAATATCTATTTTACTACTGGCTGATGACAAGGACTATTGAAGTGATAAATACACTTAGAGTACAATTGCATATATTGTTTGATTTTTAAACAATGTTTACATATAATATATTATAAGGAATTTCTTCACCTGTCTTCTCATCTACAACTGCATACAAGATTTGCTATTATAGAAACTCCACTAATAATTGATCAGGGCAAAACTTTCTTCAATTCTCAAAAATATTCCTCTTCCCCCTTCCCTTCCCCTCAAAAACCAAACAAATCTAAACAACCTCTCATATTTATTATCATTTTGGCTTGGGCTCATATATACCATGATATAAGGATATCTTGATATCAATTTTACCAGATTAAAGATAACTAAAATTGCCAATGTTAATCAATCTCTAACACTTTTGAAACCAGCTGACACATTTTCTGCAACATGAAGCAAAAGATGATTCGTATTCTTTTCAATCTGCATGCTAAAAAAATTATATTAATGACACACATAAGTATTTATTTGTAATCTCATCAACTCTCTGAGGTGAGAATGAGACTCATGTTCTCAGAACACATGTGTGGTTTTGTTACCTAGAGACATGCTGGTTCCCCATCCACTGATGGAAGCATATGAACAAAACACCATAGCAGATACTATGAGGATGAGTTTTAAAATCCCAAATGAAACATATAGTTACTCTCAAGAAGTTTAATAACTAGTTCAGACTATTCGGCAGTCACATATTAAAAAGGAGTAAGAATATTTACATGGCAATCTACAAGTTTACTTTTCATGCAGATATGGTTTCTAAGTTCTTAGGGAACAATATGAAAAGTTAGGGTAGTCTCTCAGAATGAAGTAAGTTTTGAATTTACAAAAGCTGGGTTTCTCTGTTTCTTTGTAAGGAATCTAGTTTCCAGGGATACTGCCACCTTGACCTTGAGGTCCTATAAATCAAATTTTTTTAGTAAGTTCTTTCTAATTGAATGCCTAAGGATATGATCATAGAATCATAGATACAGACTTCTTTGGTTCATTTTTGGTTTATTCTTTTGCTTAATTTTGGGTGAGGTGGGGACACATTTGGAAGTCCTTTAAAAACTACTCCTTCTTAGAAGAGGTAAATTCTTTCTTTCTTTCTTTCTTTCTTTCTTTCTTTATTTATTTATTTATTTATTTTTGCAAGGCAAATGAGGTTAAGTGGCTTGCCCAAGACCACACAGCTAGGTAATTATTAAGTGTCTGAGGCTGGATTTGAACCCAGGTACTCCTGACTCCAAGGCTGGTGCTTTATCCACTATGCCACCTAGCCACCCCTTGAGAAGAGGTAAATTCACAAAATAAAATACACCTTATTACAAAGAAAATGAATTATATTAAAATATTTATTAAAAAATATTTTTAAAAAACAAATTCATGACTCTAAGGTAAAGAACTCCTGATATAGAGCTTAAAAGGAAACTGAGAAGCCATCTAGTTCAACGTTCATCATTTTCTAGATGGAAAAAACTGAGACCCAGTGAGATGAATTGACTTGCTTAAAACAACAAATAATAGTTTGTATTTGAAATAGAAACACTCTTATTTCTTCCAATACTCAATACATGTAACTCAATACAGTTTCACCATACTAATAAGATTTTACCTTGTAATATTACTTCTATAAATCTTTAAAATTTATAAATCAGTTTTCTATTCATTATTTGAATCCAGTATCAGTTCAGTTCATCAAATATATAATAGTTTTTTGACAAATAGAAAGTGCATAATAAGTATCCTTTTCATTCATTCATTCATTCAAAGACATATTAAGCAAATATGGATGCAACAGTTTCAAGGTATGCATAATCTTATAGGGGATAGAAAGAAGTAGAAAAATAAGAATTAAAAGGAAGATAGTCCCCTCAAGTTTATTTCATATTATGCCCACTCATATACTACAAACTCAATCAAATGGAACTATTTTCTGTTCTTACAACCCAGCACTTCCATGTGTTTGGATATCCTTGGATTCTCTTTCCTCATCTTTGCCTCCTAGGATTATTAGCTTCCTTCAAGCTCCATATTCCATTTCCTGCCTAAGAAGCTAGATTGCTATTCAGAAAGGACACTGTAAAAGAGATTTGTATTCAGATCTATTTGGGAAGGTGCTTTCAGAGGCCTCTCTCAATGGTCAAATTGTGTGATACTTTGCTCTTGAATTATTCCCCTTTGGATATACCTGGTGGAAGAATTATCACAATAGATGCCATGCTAATAACACCCAATACTATCCCCAATTCAAGATAAAATATACAGTCTTTAGATTCTCAAAAGAAATGTCCTCAAAACATAACACAATCTCCAAAAGGAAAATTCCTTTATCTTCTCCTTATATTGGAAGGAGAAAATCCTGATGTGTCACTAAATCATTTTTGGAGGGGCGGAGAAGGAAAAGGAAGTCTTAGTATGTCACTAGATCACTTTGGGGGGAAAGGAAGAAAAGGCAAGGAAAAAAGAAAAAATGTTCCTTTTATGTACTTTTTTCCCCTTTCCAGTAATTCTTGGTAATTCAGCAGGACCTTTCATCATCTTTCCTCAAGAGAATTACAGCAGTGGCAGTAGGAAAAGCTTGCTTAGAATTGGAGTTGTTTCACAAGCTATTTCTCAGGTCACTATTATAATTCTCCAGAAGAAAGATGATAAAATAAAAACCTTAGAAAAAGACTTCAGCACTTATAAGTTTTGAGACTGCATGAAGCTTTCAGAGAGTGTCACCTCATGTAATATCTGTACAAAGGTGCATCATAAAATATTCAGCTCATTCATAATTTGCTGGCTAGCTTAGCAAAGCTCCATTCTACTTTATTTTTAAGAAGGGAAAGAATTAAAGGTGTCATACCTTTAAGGCTAAATATAGTTCAATATATAGGGTGTTATTTGATAATGGAAAGGGAGTTGTTATCAAATGAAATGAAAACAGTAGGGGGTGAAAAGATTAAAGAAATAAAAGTACTAAATTTCAGTAGTCTGTCCCTGTTTCTGTTTCTCTCTACCCCCACCTCTGCCTCTTTCTGTCTCTCTGACTGTCTCTGTCTGTCTGTCACTCTCTCTCCTTCTCCCCCCTCACAATCTTCTCTCTTCTCTATCTCCTCTCTCTCTCTCTCTCTCTCTCTCTCTCTCTCTCTCTCTCTCTCTCTCTCTCTCTCTCTGTATCTCCTCTCTCTCTCTCTCTCTCTCTCTCTCTCTCTCTCTCTCTCTCTCTCTCTCTCTCTCATTCTAAACTGTCATCTGAGTCTCCTGGAAGGAAATACAATTATTGGTCAAAAGAAAAAAAAAGACAAGGGGTGAAATGAAACTGTGAGTAGTGGATCTATAAAAGAACAATGAGCTCCAAATTTATCAATTCAGATATTGACTAGATTGAGAACTGTGTATTGAAGTGCATTAGGGATGATTTTTAAGTGTTAGATTTTCCATTTACTAGCTGTTTAAGTTCAGACCAGTCATTTTTCTCACCTAGTCTGTTTTCCCTGCTGTAAAATTTAAAAAAAAATGATAAAGAGGGTTATCTACAAGCTCTATTTGAATTCTAACATTCTAGGTATCTAATTCTTCTATTGGAGCAGTATTTGACCTCATCATTTAATCCTGAAGATGAATTAGTACATGAATATATTTGTTGTGCTTAGTTCATAGGTAATGAGATTCTGTAAAGAGCACTGAATATTTAGACAAAGATACCAGGGGTAAGAAAGTCAATCTTTTCCAATAACCAAAAGTGACGGAATATTAATTAATCAATCACTAGTACCTCATATGCATAAGGAATTGTGTTATGAATTAAGAGAATTTATATTAATTTAACTTTAATCAATTAAACAAAACTCATTGTAAGCTCCTTGAGGACAGAGACAGTGTCTTATTAGAATTTTGTATTTCTCGCAGTACTCAAACAAATACTTAATAAATGTTTATTGATTTAAAAAAAAGAACTGAGACCTACTACATTCAAAATTTAGGTGCTATGAGAGCTAAAGAAATAATCTAATCATAGTCCTTAAGGAATTTATAATCTAGTGATTTAGATAAGATATTTAAGAAATAACTATAATACAAAGTAGAATGAGTGAAGCACTACAGTAGTCTAACATTTTGAAATGGGATTTCATCATTTATGGACATAGGGGATTATAACCTTTGACTTCTTATGCTATATTAATATAATGCCTGTTCTATAAATACACCATAGATACTCTACCTAATAAACTGAAGGCATGTGTATGTATTTATTATATATATATGTTTATACATATATATGTGTGTGTATGTGTGTGTATCAACCCTCAGTCTATCCTTCAGTGTCAATTTATGACTGTTCACCTCATTTCCCTGTCATACAATGTTGAATGGCGTGATTTACACTCTGCTTCTTACATGTAAGTCATCACAGGTAATGTGGAGTCTGCTTCTGGCTACCAGCTATATCCTATTGTCCTTTTGGTTAGTCATTAGGCCACCATCTGTAAAGCATCTTACTAAATCCTAAGTATTGTGCTCTGTTTTAGGAATACAAAGTCAGAAATTGGTCCTACCTTTAAATAACTACTATCATATCAGAGAATGACACAGACACAGGTATAAATATGAACAAAAACATACAAAATAAATACAAGTTAGTTTTAGCAGGGAGAAGAAGCTATCTACCTGGGATGGAAAGGAAAAAAATCTCAAAAAGGGGAAAGTATTTGAATTTTGATAATTTTTATTTTTCAAACAGTGGTGTATTTCATTAACTACAACTTTATGAGTCATCTGAAAATATTGCTAAAATGTGGCAGTGTTTTTAATGGGTTAAAGAAAATCTGGGCATCACTGAAAGAGTCATCTCTCAAATGCAATCTAGCCTATGATCTTTTTTCTATTTATTTCCAACTCTCGTTCATTGTCTATCACTCTGTTCACTAGGATGTCTCTCCTGAAAGAGTAACTCAATGGGTTGTCCATTCAATTGTAGGTCATGTTTGAGTAAGTGTCACTTTTCACTCATTTTTTCCTCAATGGATATTAAGTTAAACTCTTCTGAATGGCTTTGGATCTCAGTGAGGAGACTATAATATTTTGGGATTGATTGAATCAGCATGTAACACTTTTAATGAGAAATGTGATTTCTATTCCAGTGCCCCCACAAAGTGAGGAAACAAGTATGTTACAGTGGGGTCTTATCACTTACAGATACCATGGAGTATAAACAGACCCACAGTATTATACTAAGGACTTCACAACTCTGTCCTAGGTGTGTGGGGACACTTCACTGTTCTCTGAGTTTGACTTGCTCCCCCACCAGCAGGTCTAAGTTCCCAGAGATAGATTACATTAGAAGTCTTTCAGAGTACTAGAGGTGACTCATGTTGAAGGGAAATACACTTCCTTTATTTACTCCTCTAGATGTGTAGCCTCTATTCAATATAGTTTCTTTATTTTTAAATATGTTTTCTATCAGTGACTTAACTAAGACCCTTCTGATTCTCAATGACAACTTTTACTTAAAAAAATTATAGTTCCCAAAATTTCTCCTATCATATTAGCAATCTTTTGAAAATCATAACTTGATCTCTAAATGTTTATATGATTTCTCAGTTTTATAAGTTTTACCCTCTTTAATCATAAGATGCATATTTGAAAATTAGCTGATTTGCCATCAGGCTTTGCAACTGAAATTCTCAACAGAGTAGTTTTTCTCTTTCACACCTTTGACAGTGTTTCTTCATGCACACATTTTTTTTAGTTTTTAATAATTGAAAGGTTTTTTCTTTCTCTTTACAACATTAAACTGTTCCTACAAAAATGGAGCATTATTCCAAATTGTTTCTCTCTCAAAGTATTCAAATCCCATCAAAAAAGTATTTATTCATAAAAATTTTGGCAATATATATTAAAATGAATCTTTTTCAACTCATTTGAGACATTACAATATTTAGTCATGAGATTATTTTACAATAAATATAAGAATCTTTGCAGGGAAAAACATTTTCACTTTTCATCATTAATTTTGACTTTTGTAAGGGTCAATAGAGACACATTATACCATACAATTCAATTTGTAAAGTATCTAGCAGACTTTGATCTATATCTTATATAGGGAATCTTTCTTCCATATGGACTCTGTTCAGGACCTTGATTGGCAGTGCTGTGAAGATTCTTTCACATAGAGGAAATGGCATAGGCAAAGATTAAGACTAAAAAGTAATAGAGAACAGGCAGGAATGGGTGGGGGGGGAGAGGAGCATGGTTTCTTAGAAAGATCATTTTAATTTGAGTCAGAAGACTTTTGTTTTAATATTTACTCTTCTAATTACTATCTTTATGACCTGTACCAAATCATTCAACCTCTGAACTTTCCAGAGAATCAGAAGTACAGAATATAAAAAAGAAAAGATTTAAGAAGTCATCTAGCTGAACTCTCCCTGTAGAAGAATTCCTTTTTTTTTTAGTTTTTATAAGGCAGTAGAGTTAAGTGACTTGCCCAAGGTCACACAGCTAGGCAATTATGTATTTGAGGCTGAATTTGAACTCAGGTCCTCCTAACTCCAGGGCCAGTGCTCTACCCACTGTGCCACCTAGTTACCCCTGAAGAATTCCTTCTAATAAAAGTTTCTCAACATAGGATCTTGGATAAATTTTAAGAGGTTCAAGAAATTAGATAGGAAAAACAATTACAGCTTTATTTTCACTGACTCCAAATTCAACAATTCAAAAAGTATTTAATAAGTGCCCATCATGTGTTAGACACTATGTTAAGTTCTGGAGATATGATTGATAAAAAGAAATACAATCCTTGCCCTCAAGGAACTTATAGTCTAAAATAAGAGAGAACATATGAAAGGAAGTAGGAAAGTGTGTGTGTGTGGGGGGGGAGAAACCATAGTATAACTGACAGGGCATCATGTTCTGTTCAGTTGCAACTAAGCAAAGCAGCAGAAGCAAAAATGCAATGATCTGAGAGTCCAGTTTCTTCCCTCTCTAAAATAATACATTGGGAAGAGTCTTATAGTCTGCCCTCCTGCCTACCAGGAATTTTATATATTCTAGATTCTGATAGTTAGACTTTTTCCTTATCTTGTCTAGTTCAAGGTAGTATCCCTTCTACCTCTGCTTATCAGACCTTGCTGCCTAACCATACCCCCTCGCCTTTATGATTTTTTTTTGTTTTTGTATATTTAGTACTTTTAAAGTGGCTAGTACATAGTTAATTGCTGAATACATTTTCCATCTCTCTCCATTTCTCTCTCTCACTAGTTCTTTCAACTGATTCTCAATGCTGGGACTAAAATACTTCAAAAGGCTAATTGCATCAATTGATTCAGAGCATGTTTTGTGTTATTGTTTTATCTATTGGATTAAGAAAATATCAGGAGGATGAACAATTTTATTTCAAAGTAAAATTATAAAATTATTTCATCACCTGGTCTTTTTAATGTTAGACAAGATCTCAAGACCTTTCACTATCATCTTTATTCTCTTCTGGATGCTCTCTAATTAATCAATGTCATTTCTAAAATGTGGTGCCAAGAACTTAAACAAAATATTGTAGATGTGGTCTAAAAAGATGAACTGCAAATCCAGCCTCAGACACTTAATAATTACCTAGCTGTGTGGCCTTGGGCAAGCCACTTAACCCCATTGCTTTGCAACAAACTAAAAAAAAAGAAGAAAAAGATGGACTGCAATGGAATATCATATTTCTCAATGCTAGCATCATGAACTAAGATTGTAATAGTTTTCTTGGCTGTCATAGTACACTGCTAAAGTCTATTGAGTATTATCATCTATAAAATGAGAAATTTGTTCCAGATATTATCTAAAGTTCCTCTCAACATTTATCTACAAATCTATATGTAAAAATCTAGGTTAGTGTCATATCATGAAAGATCCTTAATCCCAGTTTGACATGTTAGAACTTTGTTCTGACAAAAATGGAAAGCCATTGAAAAAAACAGTAACAAACGGCATGATCAGAGATGTACTTTAGGAAAATGTCTCTGGTATTATGAAATACTTTTGGACATAATAGAGAATGGAAATGATGAAATTAGTTGGAAGACTATTGCAATAATCATAGGATTATAGATTATATAAATTATAGCTCTAGAGCTGAAAGGAACCTCAGAGACAATTTAATTCAAAAACCTTCATTTTTTGGATAAGGAAATTGAGCTCCTCAGAGGTTAAGTGGATTACAAGTGGTAAAAGAGGACCCTGGATCTCAGAGATGTTTTGAGGTGAAAAAATAATGTACTTTTCATCTAAATTAATGAGAAGGATAAGGGGGGGGGATATTGAAAGGATGCTGAAATATTAGTTATAGGCAAGATTGTACTGCCTTGAATATAAGAAGTTAATAGAAGCAAGAAGTAATGATACATGGAGTGATGCAATATTGGTTTCAATTTCCAACATCTTAAGTCTGAGGTTCTGATGGGATTGACAGTGAAGTTGTCAGATAGGTAGTTGGAAATGTTGATCTGGAATGAGGAAGAAAAGGTGGGGCTAGAGATAGAAATTTGGGAATCCTCTGCATAGAGGTGGTAAATGAAGCTATGGGAATAGGTGAGATTGTCAAGGGAGAGAGATTCAATCTTTTATTTCATTATTTATCAGCTTCACATTTGATGTGGCTGCCATTTTTGTCCTTGGATGAGATCTTCCATGCTCTCTATTGACTCAACCTCACTAGTTAGATCATGGACTTAGATACTTGACTGTGTGATTTTGCAAAGTAATTGAACCAAAGAAAGGTAAATTACCTTAATTGCCCAAAACTCCAATTCTTGTTATGATACTATTATCTACTGGAATTAATCCTCATTTTTCAACAGCTCCTTTACATCAACTGGGTCAGGCTTTGCTCAAAACTTCCTCTCCAGACAAATTGGAATCTCTCCTCTTGCCTCTAGTTATTTCCTTAATCAGCTGCATCTTTTGTGTTTCATTTTTAGTAAGATAAGACATTAAGAACAGAAATTTATTTAGGGGAAAAGTCAAATAAGTAAAGGAGCCACAGAAATCTCAAGAGAAATGCATAGAGTCGATCAGAAGAGTGATGAGTTGTGGTAGACAAGGAAAGAAGATGTCTCATAAAAAGAGGATGGCCAAAAACGTCAATCACTAAAGAGATATGAAAAAAGACAAGAATTTGGAAAAAGGTTAGCTTCAGGTATCAAAGTTAAACTAAAGCCAAGGTGGGCGAAAGCAGCATTATAAACAGCCACCAGAAGGTAGCTGTTTATAGATACCGGCTAAGTAACTAAGATTTGTGAAGCCAATTGTCAGCTCTGAAGTCTCTGTAACCTTTGACATCCAGGGTCCAATAATTTCTAATGCAGCTACATCTGAGAGTATAGAAAAGAACTAAAAGACAATCATCACCATATAGACTCTTTAGTACTTTCTATACATCGGATCTTGGGTATCATAAAGCTAAGTCCAATCAATATGATTTTCCTGGAGACACACAGAATTTCAGAAACCAGAAGCAATAGATCCTAATTGCTGTATTGCTTTACCACATCTGATTTATTCTTTTTCTCTGTTTCCTCAACAAATTGCTCTTTAACCATGTTAGAAAAAGCAATCCTAACTCTACCAGCCTAGAGGTTCTATTTTTTTCTTTTCTGCTTTTAGCTAATACTTACAGAGACTCTCTGAATGACAGGTTCTCCGGCACTCCTAGGACATTAACCACATCTACCTTTTTCTCCACCTTACTCCCTTACCTTCCAACTGTTCAGGCTTTCTTAGAATAGTAACACATTCTGGAGAATAGACTCTGAACTAATTCAAGTTCATCTAACCATCTAACCAGCACATGAACCTGACATTTCAAGATAGATACTGATAATAGCCAGAGACAAAAGCATAATGTCAAAGGTCACTGAATAATGTTCTCAATACTTTGATCCTGTTCCACATATCTTGAATCGGTAGCCCACTAAATTCTCTCCTAGACCTATCTCAAATGAACTGCTATCTAGTCTTGTATTTCTGAATTTTTCTGAATCTAAGCATAAAACTATATATTTATTAAATTTCATCTTACTAGATTCAGCCCCATTTTCTAGTCAGTCTTTAAACAGGGTCAGCTAGTATATAAGCTATCCCACACAGGATCATATCATCTATAAGTTTGCTAAGGATGTCAACTATATTTTTATCAAAATCATTGATAAAAATTATTTTTTAAAAAAAGCATAGAATCAGCACAGATCTCGACTTGATATGGAACCATTTGATCTTTTTCTTATTTAATGTTGATGATTAAAATATTTCAATTCCATCTGATTATACTACTGTCTATTTAACATCTCTCTCAATTCTCATGGAAAAATAGCATAAGATAAAGTTTATAGGTTCTCACTGCTTCTTTACTCATTATTTCAGGATCTTTTAAGCTATTCCAGCTACAGTTTGCTAAAGTAGATACTTGACTACAATCTCTTCTCAATAAGGACAGACTGATGCTCCTTAGTCATAGAAAGACAATAAATATTTATTAAGCTCCTACTAAGTGCTAGTCACTGTGCTAAGTCACCATTCAAGTTATCAAAAAAGTACTAACAGGGACCCTAAACTAAGACTAAATCTCTTCAACTCTACTTCTGGGAAGAAATTAAATGCCCATTTTAAAAGATAAATATCTAATTCAGGTTTAAATATTATCCCAATCCTCCCTGATGTAGCATGGAAATTAATTTTAGCCAGAACAAAAAGCTAAATTAAAGAAGCAAGGTCTCTGTTTTCTACCTCATTCCTGTCTTTATTATGCATATTCAACATCAACAAAGTTTGTGCTTTCCCTGGTATGTTTGATCAACTAAAGACTGTAATTTCCCCATATAAAGTTAGTCTGGCAGAACTTTTTTTTCCTTTTTATCATTAACTTAATAAACAAAAAATGAACATTTCAATGTAAAAAGTATAAAACAAAAAGGGGGAGATGATTGTACATAAATCCGTGAACATGTGTTGTTCATCTGTTAATGTAGAAATTGTTTTTTGCCATCACTACATACAGCCTGTGACTTTTTGTATTTAAAATTTTAACATGGTAAATCCAACACTGATATATTTGTGTCTTTTCCCACAAGAATATCCATCCTTCTCTCTTTTAAATATTATTTTAGTTTTTTAGCTTTTTTTTTTGCAAGGCAATGGGGTCAAGTGGCTTGCCCAAGGCCACACAGCTAGGTAATTATTGTGTCTGAGGCTGGATTTGAACTCAGATACTCCTGACTTGAGGGCCAGTGCTCTATCCACTGCCACCTAGTTACTCCTCTTTTAAATATTTTTAATGATTCACTGATGCTCTTCAATATTTAAAAAAATTTTTCTTTTAGGAGTGGCTAGGTGGCATAATAGATAGAGCACTGGTCCCAGAGTCAGGAAGACCTGAGTTCAAATCTGACCTCAGACACTTAATAATTACCTAGCTGTGTGATCTTGGGTAAGTCCCTTAATCCCATTGCCTTGAAAAAAAAAACAAAAAAAATCCTCTTTTAATCTCCCTATCAATTCCCTAGCACCCTTCTCAATTTCTCAACCTCTCAAAAAAAGTTCCTAAAATTAATAAGTATATTCACACACACACACACACACACACACACAAATCCATATTCCAATCACTTATGAAAATGAACTTCTAGTAATTTACATCTCTACAAAGAAAGAGGGAACATGGATCATTGTCTTTTTTCTATAATTATAATTGTTTGTTCTTTTCTATAAATGTCATTGTTTGTTCAGAATTCTTAAATCTTTCTCATTTGTATGGACATTTTTTCTTTCTGTTTCTGGTCCCTTCACCCTGCATTAGTTCATTCAAATCTTTCTTTTCTTCTGAATATATCCCTTTCATTGTTTATTACAGCACAGTAATATTCCATCACATTTATGTAATAACTTTTTTATCCATATACTAAAATATGTACATGAACTTTGTTTCTAGTTTTTTTGCTACAACAATAATTGTTGCTATAAGTTCAAATGAATTCTTTCCATTTTTCTTGGATCTTTTTGGTCTAAAAGCAAAGATACTAGAGCAGCTTGCCAATTCCTTATCTAGTTCATTTTACAGATGTTACAGGATTAACTTGTCTATGGCAAGAGAAAAATTGTTAACGTATAATACCAAATGTAATGTTATCTGCTACATCTTTAAGACCATGCAACTAGTAAGACTCTGAGGCCACTTTTGTACTCAAGATGAGAACAGATCTGGTACTCTATTCACAGTACTACCTAACTGCCTTTTACTAAAAATATTTTTGAATAATATACTGAAGTCAAGATTACTGAATCCTTCATGTTTTGAATATCAGAATGTTTGTCCTTATCCAGTTCTATTATACCTTGTCTATTTTCTATGAGCTTTCAAATAATATTGCTAGTGGTTCAACAAACACAGAGTCCAGTTCCTCCTCTACCTTAAAATAAAATTTATATAGTGATCAAGGGTAGCTAATTATTGAGTATCAATTTCAAATTAAATGTTTTTGTTCTGATCTTTGTATTGAAAAGTCATTTTCCTTTCTGGGAATCCAAAATCAAGATTGAATTGACCAGTTCTAAATCTGCTTTGTTGAGAGCTATCATCATCTCATTTACCTCATACAACACTTCTATCATTTTTTTATATTATCTTCTTTCTCCAGTTATAATTTTAGAGATAAAAAACCTTTTGTTGCCCATAGCCTTTCCTATTCCATAATATAATTTTGAGCGGTCTCATAAATACCTGACATTATTCTCATGCTTTTGTATTGATCTCTATTATGTTCTCTTTTTTTCCTCCCACTTTCTGAACTTATCTTTAAAAGAATTTAAGTTGGGTGTTAAGTTCTCTGTGTAAACATGCTGACTTGTTCAGACAATCCTCATCTCTTCCCACTGGGATTGTTTCCGACTGTATCTTCAGAATTTCCTTCTTCAGAGTTTCACATCTCTCCTCAAATGACTTTCACTATGGAATTGTAGTTCACAAGAGCCAACCTATCCTTCTTCTGACTCCTTTGAAATTTATTCTTTTAAAATCTATGGTTTATGTGAAACTATACTGGTCTTTCTTCTCTTTTTTTTTTTTGTCACAAATCCTAAGAGAAAATAATTACTTTTTCTCTACCCATCATTTCTATCTTAGTAACCTCTTAGTAATCATAACTTCAACAAATATCTGTCTCTATTCTCCTGCACAAGAAATTATCCACCACACTTCTTTTCTTCCTTCAAACTTTGCCATATGACTTCATAGTATGGCAAAATTACTACTCTTCACACTAATGGGCCTCTGATTTGAAAAAGAATACTTCGTTGTACTTGAAAATCTGGAGTATGAAACGACATTGTTCCTCCAACTCCTTTACTTTATTTGTTAGAAAGGAGACATGCTTGCATTTTGTGCATAAATTGCAGTCACTTCACTGTAACAGAATTATAAATGTCACATATTCAATCCAAATCACTCCAAAATTCTTCTTACTCTCCATTATTACTGGTAGCTTATATCCTTTTGTCCTATTTATGATTTATTCCCTTTATAACTTACTTTCCTTAATTCTTTTCTTAATTCCTAACTACCTTTTACTTCTTTTGTATATTTGTGTTTTTTTGCTTCTTTTTTTCCCTTCTTTTACTCCCTTTAACTAAAAGTACAGTTCTGTATTTGATCAACTAGGCCATACTAGTACCATTTTATTCTCAAGGTGCCTCATGGCATATCTACTCTAGGAATTTAGCAAAGAAAATCTCCATTTGAGAAAATATTCATTGGTTTTCAACTTCTAGATGTAGCATCCTAATCCTTTAAATACATGCAGCATGACTTATCTTCCTTAATTAAACAAAAAGATACCTAGACACAAGAACAAGATGATGTCTCTTATGTGGCCTAGGGTTTCACTGGACCCTTGTCTCCTGGCTAACACTCCTTTGCCCTTTTCAGTATTCTACAGCATCACTCACTGCAGTAACATGGACCAGTGTCACTCTTATTACTTCACCTGTTTTATCTTTTGTGAAATTGAGCCTTTAGCCAGAATCGTCTGAGCTGCTACTCCAGCAATCCGTTAACTTTAGGCTCCTCGAGCTCATTTCTCTCAAGTAATTTGATTCTCACGTGTTTGGGGGGATTGCTTTTTTGGTTGGAGGGAGGTGGAATGGAGGCAGCTGTAGAGGCTGACAAATGCAATTTTGAGAAAAAGACAAAATACCACCCATCCTCATACCTTGTAGGGGGCAGGGTTGGAGGAAGAGGTTTTTTTTTTGGGGGGGGGTTAAAGAACTTAATAATTACACCTCAACTCTTTTTCACATAAACTCAGAAATTAGAATATCTTTTGTCTCTTTGTTTTATAAACAAGGCTTTTTGTCTATTAATTTACCAAAAGATGGAAATGATTATGGTTGTTTTTTTTAAAAAAAAGCAATTCTGCCATTAAAATTCAATTTGAAGCAAAACAGATAAAAGTGCTAATATTTTAAAAAATCATAATGAAATCTCTCTTCTACCCTAAGATATCTCATGATGAATACTTATAAGAAAGATGCTTTATAAGGATTTGCCTATTATTTTTATTGCATTTATTTGTTCATGTTTGTGCAGAGGGAAACAACATCAGACTTTTCTCATTAAAATGATCAAGTATGAGAGAAGACTTTAAAAGGCAGATATGCACTGAATCTGCAGAGTTGAAGATAATTTAATTCCTTAACTAATTTCAAACTATTTGGATATTTATAGCAATTGAGTACTAATTTGGTTGCTATGCTCGCACTGAAGGCTGGTTAGTATGACAGCAGCTTTCTGAATAATGTGTAAATTATAGGGGGAGGAGATTTACAATTCCATAAATTTGCTGACATTTTATCACAGATTTGGGCCAGTGCTCTGCTGAAGAGAGAGGGAAAGTACAACTCTTTTAGTGAATCTTGCTAAGGGAAAAAAAATTCAGTGCATAAACAACAGGTCAAATTTGCCTAGGCTCTGTTCTCCAAAATGGTTGTCTAACCCAAATATTTTGAAAGACACACAGGGTAAAAACACAAGGGAGATGCAGTGTTCCTAAGCTGCTGAGATGAGAAGTTGGGGAAGAGGAAGGATTGATAAATCAAGTAATTGGGATTGATGCTATTTTTGAATACCATTTTAAAAAGAATATTTTAAAGTGATTGGTATAAATACATAGTGATAATAATAATAGCTTCTGAGACTTCCAGAAAAATGACCAAATGAAAAATTACTTCTAAATTCTTTTGCTAGCTCAAAACAGTATGAAATATACCAGATGAGATAACAAAACAGGCATTAAAAGAGGGGGAGGAGAAATTCCTACAAAATAATGAGGGTTGGTGAAACAGCAGAAGTCCACTTTATGGATATACTATTGTACTCTTGAATACTACTATGCAAACCATCCCCTGCCCCCCACCCCCAGTCCCCAAGATATAGGTTTTAAAAAGTGATTGCTGAAGAGAGAGAGGTCTGTAAATAATAGTTGCTGGAGTATACTACCTTAAAGGGACTTTGCTAGTTCCCCTGATATCTATTACTACTACATGTTCTACATTCTGAGGCTCCCTACTAAAACTAAAAACCTAAACCCCCCCCATTATAGATTCTACCTGGAATCTGTTAACAGCTTCAGAGGTGGAAGACTGCTTAGACAGTACAATCTTCATGAGTCAGCATTCAGTAGTCATAATCATCTCTACTCAAGAGGTAGAGTTACAAGAACTCAGCCTCCCTGGGGTGGGGGAACATTAAAATAAACTATACTAAACTTTGCTTCTTGGTTTCCTAGTCAACTAAAATTGCCTGAAGACTTAAGATGAGATCATAGTAATAGCAGGGCTTGAACTTGAAGTGGAGAATTCTTAGAAAAAGAAAAGGATGAAGATTATCTTGTTGATATGTGGATGTTTTAGACAGCTGATGGAGGACTGCTATTCTTTCTGGAACAGAGACATGAAAAAGGAAAATGTTATCATCATGATGTGTATATCACCAGATGACTCATTGGGTTTTTAATGAATTGAAAGGTCAGTAAGAGTTATTAATGTCATCCAGTATGTTGGGTATACTTGTCTGGCAAATTAGTGATGTTAGGAGGTATACCTGCCATTAAGCATAATTCTTCTCTCCACTTCCCATAGCTTATCTACTCTAGGACTGTTGTAGTTTGGTATTATGGTAATGGTGGTCTGGTACCACAAATCAGGAGCCAAATTAAGAACTGCTGAGAACTGAATGAATCATCTGGTGATATAAATACATCATGATGATAATTCCCTTTTCCATGTCTCTGTTCCAGAAAGAATAGCAGTCCTCCATTAGTTGTCCAAAACATTCACATTATATCTCTTCTTTCTTCTAGAGACGATTGGAATTAAGGGAAAAAAAGTATAATCTAGTTAACATATTTATTAATGACTTAGATAAAGTCAGAGATGGCATACTTATCAACTTTTCAAATAATACAAAGCTGAGAGTCATAACCAATATACTGGATGATAGTAATAAGCCAAAGAGTACTTGATAGGCTGGACCATTAAATCAAAATTAATAAGATAATTTTCAACAAAGATGCATGTAAATTCTTCATTGGGTCAAAAACTCTTTTTCAAAGGATGGTTAATCAGTCTTTGTTTGTCAAAAGATCTGGGTTTTTAATGAATTGTAAGCTCAGTAAGAGTAATGTGGCCACCAAAATAGCTTCTATGAACTAAGGCAGATATAGTTTCAAGAAACTGAAAAGTGATAATCCCACTACCATCATCAAACAAATATCTGGATTATTGTATTCAAATCTATACATCATTCTTCAAGAAGGATATTGATCAACTAGAAAATATCCAAAGAAGGATAACTGGAAAGATAAAGAGCCTTAAATCCATGTCATATGAAGATCACTTGAAAAAACTTGGCATATTTAGCCTGGAGAAGAGAAAAATCAGGGATTCATGATAGCTGTAGTCAAATATTTGAGCATTTTCAGATGAAAGAAAGATTAGACATGTTTTCTTTCATGACATTGTACAAAAAAAAAAGAACAATGGGTATAATTTTCAAAGACTTGGTTGTAAGGAAAGACTCCCTACCAATTAGAGCTGTGCAAAAGTAGAATTTACTGCTTTGAGAGCTGGCAGTTTCTCCTTCTTTGGATAACTTCAGGTAAAACCATTTATTGATTATATTATAATTGAATATTCATTTCTTGAGAAAGATATACATGACAGCTATTTAAATATTTTCCAGTTCTCAAATTCTGGTTCCCCTTTTATTTTTTTTTATTTATTTTTTAGGTTTTTGCAAGGCAATGGGGTTAAGTGGCTTGCCCAAGGCCACATGGCTAGATGATTATTAAGTGTCTGAGACTGGATTTGAACTCAGGTACTCCTGACTCCAGGGCTGGTGCTTTATCCACTGCACCACCTAGCCACCCCCTAGTTCCCCTTTTATTTAAACCCCCAGCCACCTTGTGACTAAACAAACTTCTCTCTACGATTTGCCCCTTATTTATCAAATTATGTACCATATATTCTTGTATATAAAAGAAAAATTGGCAGTTATCAAAGGGGACCGTGTTAATCCCTTTGTAAGACAATTCTATTTTTCCTTCATTCAAAAATATGATTCAAAAATGGATCAATTGCTGGGACCAATATAAGCTTTTACTCTTTATTTCAGCAGAACCATATGGTAAATTCTTCTGGAAACTTTCCAATATAGAGCTCCAGATTTGACATAATGCATTCTACAAATATAGAATAACTTCATATCACAACTAGATCCACTTTTCAGTACTCCCATCCTGCAGTTGCTTTGAGGATCAACTTTGGAAATAATAAGAACTCTATCATGAAACAACAGATAATTATGAGTTTTAATGCTCCACACACAATGTATCACCTCCCAGACTTATCCATAAACAAACAGGTAGCTGTGTCACCCTGAGTGTGAAGAAAATTTTCTATAGACTGGAAATGCTCAGAAACAATGATTAGATAGTCTAACTATGTTTAGGCATTATTCGATTGTATAGAGTACTGATAATTCACTATTTGAGATTCAATTTTGTTGGCAAGCAAAGACACAAACAACATAGATTAGGAAAAGATATAGCAATGGGTAATGATGGCTTTGTGCTTCTTAAACTATGGGTTCTGTTGAAATGTGGTAGGGTAAGTTGAGACTAATTGTTGTTCTGGATTTTCATTAGTATATTTCTTATTTTAAGAAAAAGCCAGAAGAAGATAAATGCTAGTACTTTCCCTCTGGGATTATGTCTAAATTTTTATATATGTATTATAAATATGTTTATACATATGTCTTGTTTATATAAAAATATAAAATCATTTGAACTTATCTTTTATATTAGACTGTGAACTCCCTGAGATAAGGAAATATTTTTGGTCTTTCTTTGTTTACAAGGGTTTAGCACAATCTAGATTTAGGAGGCACATAAACAATGTTTATTAATTAGAAACAAATATAGTCTGATTTCTAAACTAGAAAGAGAGAAAATGTAGAAAGAAATTGTTAAGCAACATTGTTATTAAATGTTGATATAAAACATTAAATGAAACATTAGTAAAAAGGCTATAATACATCTTGAAAATTCACTATAATGGGTTTGGAATAGTACCAGGATTTCAGGATTGATCCAATTGTGGGATGAAAAGAAAAAAAATGAATTTGTGATCTCCTAAATAAATGTTCTCTCTCAAAATTGAGAAAATTATAAGCACAATAACTCATAATAATAAAGAAAATAATAAATATAGTTATAGAAATAGAAACAAAAAAGGCATTTAAACAAATATATTAAAATACTGAAAAGCACAGGAATAAAAAGACAATGACTTAATATGATCAAAAGTAACTACTTAAAACTAAGAACTACTATTATTTGTAGTGTAACTCCTTTTCCAATAATATCAGATTAAAACAATTATGCCCTTCATGTCTACTCTTATTTGATACAGTGCTAGAAGCAATATTTATAGAAATAAAGCAACAGTTTTAATTGAGGAAAATGTACAAAAAAGACAAAAAACCCATCTTTTGATCTATTCATCTCCAGTAGCTTTTTACATAATCTATCCTTTTTTTGTGGCTAAACTTCTTGAGAAGGCTGTCTATAATCAATGCCTCTACTTCCTTTGTTCTTAATCTCTTATTAACTTGTTAGTCTGACTCTGACATCCTCATTCAATTGAACCTGCTTTCTCCAACTTAACAATTAGACCTTAGGTACAAAATGTAATGACCTTTTTTCAATCTTCATCATTCTTGACATCTCTTTTGCCTGTGACACTATTGATCACCTTTTTTTCCCCATTGTTACTCGCTTCTCTCTAGGTTTCTTTGACATTACTCTGTCATGATTCTTCTCCTACCTGTCTGTTCCTTCTCAGTCACCTTTGAGTCATGTCCAAAATGTAATTCATTATCACCATCCCCCCCAAAAAAATCCTTTCAAACTTCCTTATTGCTATTAAATATATGATCATCATCCCAGTCTCCCAGTTTCACAACTAGGTGTTTTCCTTGCCTCCTTTCTCTGTCTCTGTCTCTGTCTCTGTCTCTGTCTCTGTCTCTGTCTCTCTCTCTCTCTGTGTGTCTCTCTTTCTCTGTCTCTCTTTCTCTCTCTCTCTCTCTCTGTCTCTCTGTCTCTCTGACTCTCTCTCTCTCTCCATATATATGGAGAGAGAGAGAGAGAGAGAGAGAGAGAGAGAGAGAGAGAGAGAGAGAGAGAGAGAGAGAGAGAAATTATTGCCAAGGTCTTTTGCTTTTACCTTTACCACATCGCTCATATATTTCTCCTTCACTCCTCTGATACTGCCACCACCCTGTTATAGACTCTCATCACCTTTCACATGGACTATGGTGATAATGGGTTAGTGTACCTGCTACAAGTCTCTCCCTACTCCAGTTCATTCTGCACACAGATGTCAAGTCAATCTTCCTCAAACTCAGGTTTAACCATGCTACTCTTCTTACCAATAAACTCCAGTGTCATCCAATAAACTCCTATAATCTCCAGGAACAAATATAAAATACTGTTTGACTTTCAAAGTGTTTTATTATAATTTGGTGTCTTCCTATTTTTCCAATTTTCACTTATCTAACCCTTATAGACTTTATAATCCAGAAACACTGATCTGTTTTCTGTTCCTTATACAATGTACTCCATCTCCTACAATTTTAATTTTTGACTGACCTCCAATGCTTAGAATAATCTTCCTCTTTTTCTGTGCTTCAGTTAAGATCCTACTTTCTACAATAAGCTTTCCTCATTCCTCCTTATTTTCTTCTGTTGGTTATGTCTAATTTAATTTTATAAATAATGGTTGTAAATAATTGTTTTCATGTTGTCTTCTCCATTATACTGATCTTCATGTGATCTTCATGCCTTTCTTTGTAACTAGCCCTTAGCACATTTTATATTATCCAGAATTTCACATTTGTTTTGAAAAATAGTCATTTGGGAATTTAAAAATAAAATTAGATTTTTTGACACTGTAGTGAACTTGAAATCAGTGTTAGTAAATCAAAATACCACAAAAGTAAAAGAATGAGCAATTCCAAATGTTTTCTAGACCTTAATATTCTCAACTATATCAGAGATTAGTTAATTAATTTTAAATTCTTTTAAAATATTCTTTTGAAGCACTTTCCATGGCTAGGGGAAGAGTGGTTTCCAAACTTTGATTCAGGAAAACCAATCCTGTGTCCTGTCTCTAAAGACAGAATTGGAATGAGGATATATCACATCATTCTTTTACTCTCTTTTTACTCAAAGGAAATTCCTCTTGCTAGTTTCTTGTTCCTACGTTTCTATGTTTTAGGATATGGTTAAGTGTCAGGATGTATGTGAAGGTAGGATTGTTTCAAAAACTTATACTCTCAAATAACCAATAACTGACTCTACTTGCTATCTGTATAGTACCTCTGTAGGCTATTGTAATTATTGATTATTAATGCAAATGATTATTATCAAACTTCTTACCCCTTGAATCCCCACATGCATTCTTCAATTCATATACACTGGCCTCCTTGATTTCTTCAAAAACAGACATTTTCACTGGCTCTATCTTTATCTGGACCTCTTTCCTTGCTCATCTCCATTTTTTGGCTTCTCTGGCTTCTTTCAAGTTGTAGTTAAAATTCTACCTTCTACAAGAAGTCTTTCCTGTTTACCCTTAAAGCTAATGCCTTTCCTCTATTTCCAGATTATCCTATAGTATAGCTTGTACACATAACATTATCTGCATGTTGTCTTCCATATTGGACTGACTCCTTGTGAACAAGGATTATCTTTCTTTATATCTCTAATGCTTTGCATAGTTCTAGCACACAGTATAGATCTATTAAGTGTTTATTGACTATAAGAGAGAAGAAAATAAGAGGTGGTATTTGAAGCTAAGTCCTCTGATTCTAGAATCCACATTCTCTCATTTTTATATCATTCCTTTTCCTTTATTCCAATTTAAGTTAGCCTTCTTCACCTCTCCTCTAAGATAAAGCATGGCATGTAGTGATTAAGGAGAATAAGGAAAATGAACCTACAAATTTCCAAACTTCCCAATGTGTTCTCCAAATTTCTTTTTTCAACTCCCCCCCAAGGTAACAAAAGAGAACAGCTTTATGATTTTGTGTCTGCAGAAGCAGAAAAATTTACAACTTTCTTCCAGCTGTAGAAGCTACACTGAAAATGAATAGCTATAATGGTATATGGTTTGTAATTCATATTTTAGTGTGATTTTGGTTCTTTCTAGGAAACTGGAATTGGTAGAACAATTATCACAGTGTAGAAGGCTTGTTGTTGGTCTTTTAAACTGCAAAACTTTTTTCCCCCATTATGGTGTACTAAATTCCTTCAGAGAGAAAGATTAAACTTGACTAAAAAGGAAAATTTTAGCATTCCTTGTCCTAGGTCCAGATGTAAAACATTTTCATCATGAAAACCTCTGATCAAGCAACAAGACTGATGACTGTTTCTGTTTCTAAAATCAACCTTAGTACTTCAAGTGCTTGTCAGGAAAGCATGCCTACCTATGTGCCTAGGCACACAGCCACATACATTTATAATCTTGATATGCCATTCTCTCTGACTATATACATAATTCTCATCCTTCCAAAGGAAGCTCCAATCCTGCTTCTTTGCTTAATGTCTTCCCAGATGACTCTGGCCTGAAGTGATCAATCTCTCCTCAGAATTCCTGTAGTACTTATTGTCAGTAGAGTGGATTAGGTAATTAATCAAACCCCTCTGTGATAGCTCACATTGTTTTTTGTTGCTATTTAAATTTTTATTGTTTTTTGTTTTAACTTTTTGAGTGTTTACAGTGTTCAGTTCTGTCTTCAGGACTTGATTACAACTCTCTGAGGATAACAACTATGTCTTCTATGTTTTTGTATCCCCCAACAATGCCCTTCACATAATATGTCCTCGATAATATTGTTCTGACTTTAGTAGAGATATATTCATTGAGCAAAAACTTCTCTTTCCTGGATTAATTCTATTTTGTTTTGATATTTGCTCTTCACATAGGATTTCCAAATGAGCCAGCTGCAACCATAGCCCTCACCACCATCAAGGAATGGCTGAACAGGAATCATCATGAGGTAGGAAAAACCCAAATTCACTTGTGAGAACAACTCGTGATACTTGACATGCAAATATAAAATGAAATTAATTCTGCAAATATATTGTCAATTCTCATTGCTGAGACAAGGGTATGAACCATTATCTCCTAGCCTCACTGTCCGAGCAGCATATCACTTGAATGAATAATCATGACAGCTTGCCATAAGATTGAGTTGACTGTACCAATTGATATTGATTGTAAAGAAGCAGGAATGACTAGATTAGCTGCACCATGATCAGATTCTTGGTACTAAAATTTGCATAGACAAAGCATGAAATGAATTTCATTCTGAATAAGAAACAGGTATGGATTTGTTTTTGTTGTCATAATTTGGTCAGAAATAAAATCCACAACAGCCTTGCGACCAATATCTTTACAGACAGGGTGTACTCTGTGTTATTAATTTTCAGGTATCTTACCCTTCCTTTTTACTTTTTTAAAGTTGTAACTAGCTATATCCTTAATTTTAGATGCTAGTGGGAGATTTCAAAAGTCTTGAATTTCTTCCAGATAAGCTGTCATGATGGGGATTTTTTTTTCTTATGAAACAAAATGCTTCCAACATAGTACTCTCCATGCTTCCTATTCTTTTCATTTAAAACAATCTTATGAGATGTATTCAGCAGTTGGACTGGAGAAATGCTGAAGGGAAGGAAGTGACAAAATAACTGGAGGCAACTCCAATCCTTAAATTTCAGACATTTGGCAATTTACATATTATGATAGCAAGCAGATTTCAAAGGATGTGCAATTTAGTGCCTTTTTCTTCTAGGTTTTTTTATTTTCTTCCTAGACCTCTGTATGAGCTGATTAGGGTTATGCTGTTATCATAATGAAAGAATTGTATTCTTGGTTATTTGGGACTGTGGATAGTTTTCTTAATGCATAGAGGAAGGATGTATTTTTATGGAAATACCTGGTTGCCTTGGTAGGCCTCCAGTGTTCTCTTGAGATAGAATGTTCCTGGGAACTTCTTTTGTTTAAAAGGGCAGCAGGCTGTGATTTGTTCATTGCTGCAAAGTCAATGTCTCTAAAACAGGTAAGAGCATCAGAAATTTTGAACAGAAGGAAGGACCATCTGGCTGTGCTTTCCTGGTTGCTTCCTACCTTCCTTTTTTAAGGGGTAAATTTGACAATACCAATTTGGGTTCTAATTGCTATTTTAGTAGCTTTTTTCCTAAAATAAATAAATAAATGTGCAAAGTCTAGCTGTTATAGATACCCTAGTCAGCTCTCTGGTCACAATTTATAGTGCTGAGAAGATCAAGTTGAGTTTCCTTGGCGGCCACTTAGCTACATTTTGTTCCTATGGACATGGATGCAACTTCTAACCTAGCCCAGTCACTTTAAAAAATATGCTGAGGAACATGAGGGGAAATCAGTAAAAGTTAAGTGATCACCTCAAATTCATCATCACATTGATGCTATATGAAGGAAAAAAAGAGAAGTCTAAGTAGCCTACTAGCTAGGCTTGAAGTCAGGAAGAACTGGGTTCAAATGTAGCCATGCTTCTTACTAGATGTGTGATGTCAGACAAATCACTTAACTTTTATGTGCTTCAGTTTTATATGCTCTAATTCCCTAGATTTATCTACTAAATCATATCTACTTTAATGGAAGGAATTCCTATAATGTTTCTTCCCTTCCCTAAGAAAATCACCAGTTCTTTGCTATTCCTTTACTAATATTTATAACCTAAATTAAGAATTCCCCAACTAGATTGTTTTTGCTTTTATGTGACATTTAAAAGAGCCAGTAATGATAGAAATTGCCAGGATATTCCTTTTGTAATT
This sequence comes from Macrotis lagotis, assembly GCF_037893015.1. NCBI lineage: Eukaryota > Metazoa > Chordata > Mammalia > Peramelemorphia > Peramelidae > Macrotis > Macrotis lagotis. The sequence continues at coordinate 174,884,051 of NC_133658.1, read as the reverse complement.
TCCTTTCTGTCTTCATTGTCTTTGTTGTTTGCCTTCCAAAAGTGACATTATTCAAATAAGCATTGCTTTTTTATGACTCCATAATATTTTCTCAATGAGTTAATCATAAGTGGTGTGTTTATATAACAAGTCCACAAAATTAGACTTTTTTTTGAATGTCTTTGTCTTCTCTTTCTATGCCCAACTCTACCACATAAACACACACACACACACACACACTCACGTGAAATTCCTTAAGAAGAAACCTATTTCATGTCTACTACTTTTGCTATTCTATCTGTGTAAGGTAAAGAAATATACATGAAAATTTTCAACATTTTTTATTCTACTATAATTGTTAAGCACATATATAATAGTTCAAAAAGTCATTTTCTTGGTTAAAGGAATGAATAAACAGAGTATAATTTCTTCCTTTACTGGTCACTCTTCCCATAGAACACAAATTTGGTATTCATGTCTTGTCCTCATTGAACTTAGAATATTGAATTCTTGCCATATGACTGTGCTTATGTCATATGACATTTCACCAAATAAACTCCCTTTTGAGTTCTAGATTGTTATGAAATGATATTCAATTTTCTGTATAATTAATAAAATTATCATCTGACCCAGGCTAAATAGGCAATTTGGAATAGTGACAATATTATTGTATTCATAGGAAACAGACTCTAATCTATGCTTATTAGTTATGTGAACTTGTACAAGTCTCTTAAACTCTTTAATTTCTTCTTCTCTAAAATGAGATCAATCTTGGCATTACTTGCCTATCTCACTAGGTTGTTGTAAAGAACTTTTTAAATGAGGAATAAGTTTAAATCTCCATGTACATGTAAGGTATTACTAGTTGTATGCAGAAAGGAGAAATATAATAGGATTGAGCTTTGACCCAGGATGCTAAAATTTAATAAGTGCTGGTAACATCACAAGAGTCTAGATTTAGAAAGGGACCTTGGAGACTGAAAAAATCTTTATTTTTATAGATGGAGAAACTGAAACAGAGAGATCAAGTATTTAAATAGTGTTTGGAAAAAAAGTGAACTCTGCACCTATTTGAGTGAATAATTGATTAAAATCACAGGTTACCAGATAGATGTCTTTTGTATCTCAGGGCATCAGTATACCCTTCCTCAGTCCAGCCTTGCTTTGCTTCCAGATTTCCCCAAAGCAGCTAAAGGTATCCTTCCTTTGTTCCCTACTTCCTCTCTACCGTCATCCTTTATTAGCAGGTATCTGTTTTCCATGGGCAGTGTTTCAGGTTCTCGTTCCCTATCATGATTAAATTTGTCTTTAGCAAGTTGGCATGAGGGTTGGCTGATTTATTTAGTTGTCACAGAGTAGGACTTCTTAAATTCTTCAAGAAATTATAAGGTCTGTGCCAACAACCAGGTACTCATGTTGCCCTATACGGCATCTCTACTGGCAAAACACAGCTTGAACCTGTGCTTCTGGCTTTTTAACAAATATCATGAAAGAATAAAGAATATGAAGTGGACTCTATTCAGTTTTTGTGTCACAGGCCATATGGCTCCATATGGGTTAAAATTTGACCCCAGAAACGAAACCTTCAAGGTTTGCAGGTTCTTCCCACAGCAATGAAAGTTTAATACAAAACTGAAAATATTTTTGAAAAATAAAGAGAAATACCTAACAGATTCATCCAATCATATTCAACTATATTTAGTCACTGAATAGTCAACCAGATAGTAACAGGGTCTTAGAACACTACCCCGCCACCTCCAATAATGAGAAAAACATAGCCAAGGCCACAATCAAACTCTACAGAATTACTTCTACTAGGTTCACTTTTCACAAGGAGTCACTTTATTTTAGAGGCAAGTAATAGGGTAGAAAAAGGTGCTGATGTGGAAGTGAGTAGTTGAGCAGCAAGTCTCCCCATTTACAATGAAGTCAGAGTAGCCAGTTTAAATCATCATCAAGCTATTTCACGCATTCTTCATTTTCTATGGCATCAAAAAATATCTTTCCTTGTAAAATTAGGTCCCCTCCCCATTCTTCTCTTATGACATATCCCTTTAAATATGGAAGTCTGCCTAAGCAATGTTTTTCTGGTACATTCAAAATTGGACTACTCCAGAGAACAATTTGGCATCTGCCTATTGACCTCTGGGGTTAATTTCATAGAATGTTTTTCCTTGAACAATGATTGGAAGAATGGGCCTCCACTCAGCTACAGAACCTACTATCATACTATCTTTCCCAGTCGACTTTGTGGGGAAGTTGTCAGACTTTTTTTTTCTCCTTCAACATTTTAAAATGCTCTGTAGGAAGCGTGTTTTCCATATAATGCAAGGAAGAATACTAGAGCCTATACTTCATTTGGTCAGGTGATCAGATTTTAAAAAATATAATATTGAAATAGCAAATCAGTGAATTTTGAATAAACTTTTAAAAATTAATCTTGGGGTTCGGCTAGGTGGCACAGTGCATAGAGCACTGGTCCTGGAGTCAGGAGTACCTGAGTTCAAATCTGACCTCAACCTAGTTGTGTGGCCTTGGGCAAGTCACTTAAAATCATTTGCCTTGAGAGAAAAAAAAAAACTAAAAAAAAATCTTGGAATAGTGATTTGGGGCTTAGTTGAAAGTTATCTTGGAGAGGCAGCTAGGTGCAGTGGACAAAGCACTGGCCCTGGAGTCAGGAGTACCTTAGCTCAAATCCGGTCTCAGACACTTAATAATTACCTAGCTGTGTGGCCTTTGGGCAAGCCACTTAACCCCATTTGCCAAGTTATCTTGGTACTAGTGGAAAGACTATACTGGTCTTACACACAAAAGCCCTGAGTCACAGGAGTTAGTAGTTGTAAAATCTGATAACTGTGTGACCCTGGAGAAGACACTTAAACTTATCTGTGCCTCAGTTTCTTTGTCTATAAAATTGGGATGATAATATTGTTATCCGAATCACATTGTTTTGCAGAAAGCATACTGGTAACATTATTTGTTGTTTTTGAGAGTTTACAAATATGTTGTTGTTCAGTTGTTTCTGAGTTTTTATGACCCCATTTTGAGTTTTTAATTTTGCCATTTCCTTCTCCAGATAAGAAACTGAGGCAAACTGTTTTTAAAAATTTCCTAATAAGTATCTGAGATCAAATTTGAACTCAGGTGAGTTTTCTTTACTCCAGGGATAGGACTCTATCCACTGAGCCACCGTGTGTGTGTGTGTGTGTGTGTGTGTGTGTGTGTGTGTGTTATTTCTGTCCTAATTAGCCCTTAATCTATTGTAGGGACTATTTTCTTGAACCTATCCCGTTTGCCCAAGTTCTGAGACAGTGCCACCCCCTTTGTAAATCTACAGAATGATTTACAAGGGCACTTTCCCCCTCCTGCAGTGGAGAGAATAGTGTTCAATAATTCAGATTTCTCAAACACTTTGAAGGTTGCTAATTAAAGCAGTTGGACAGTGAGGCTATACAAATTGGAGGCCCAGCCACACACCTGAGGCGGAGACCCAGCTGCATCTGGTTGAGTGTTGGCAATGGTATTTCCCAGCATCATTGCCCATTCAAGAACTCTCTAGGGGATTCCAAATCCCCTCCCCAGACAGACCTATTGTGCCCCGGGGGGGGGCATTTCAATGGGGTAGCCTTTCATTCTTCTTTGAAGGCAATGAGTAAGCACAAGACTAGACAGGCTTAATGAATGCATGAAGTCTCATGTGGGTCACTTGGGCACAGTCCCAATGCATTAAAAACAAAGCCGGGATATTTAAAAGGCTAAGAAAAGTTTTCTAAGATAGACTTAGTTATTTGTTCTCTAGGAGCAGTCTGATCCCCCTTTTCAAACAAATTGCCAAATTGCTAATAATGCATTAGTTCAAAAAGACTGGTATAAATAGTGTAATGGGATCCTAGAATCAGATTTGGGAAGGATCTTAGAGGTCATCTAATCAAACTCCCGTATTCTACAGATGAGGAAACCCATCTAGCCAAACTCAGTTAACCAAAGGTCAAATGATTTGTGCAAAGTCACACTGATTGCAAGAAACAAAAAATATGACCACTACTGTCATGTTGAGTTCTCCTCCTCCTTTGGAGGAGGAAACCTAATATTTTACATTCTGCAACCTCCAAATTAACTAACAAAACTGCTAAGGCATAGTTATATAACTCTGGCCTCCTAAGCTTTGCTGCAGATAAGAAACCCTGCCCTCAAATTAGGGGACTAGATGGCACAGTGGATAAAGGGATTGGGAAGACTGGAGCTTCATGATTTCAAATCTTCCTTCAGACACTTAATTGGTGTGTAATCCTGGACAAATCACTTAACCCTGTGTTTATCTCAATTTCCTCATCTATAAAATGAGCTGGAGAATCTTTGCTCAGAAAAAACCTCAAAATGAGATCATGAAGACTCAGACACAACTGAATTGAACATCCCCCAAAATAATTTGGAGGGGTGTGTGTGTGTGTGTGTGTGTGTGTGTGTGTGTGTGTGTGTTTTAGTGTGTTGTGATTACACTAAGGTCTGGTATTTGCACCCAGAAGAGTAAGAGGTGTGATAATGAAAATAAATATCCATCTGAACAAGCTGTAAATAGTTAAGGAAAGTTGGGTTAATTTGTTGCAACCCACCCAAGTAGCCAACTACTCTCTCTTTACCTCTTCATATCCAATACCACTGTGGCCCTTCCCCCTCCAAAAATCACAAAGTATTCTGAGAGGACTGAATAGAATTCTCTAGTAGAGAAAAAAGAATCAGATTCCATCCTATAGGAAATTATCCTCCAGGCATTCAGGGCAGAAATGCCCATTGAATCTCTTGAGCAGTTCTGAATGCCTCTTTTGGAGTTAATTTGACAAGGTCAGAGACATCTCCACTTGTTTTCTCATTATGGATCACAAAGGAACTCTTGCACTTTGGCTTTCTCTGCCAAAGCAGGTTCCCCCCCCCCCCTTTCCTGGCAGAGAGCTTTGAACATATGCAGTGTTAAAAAATTGTTTGTCACTTTTATTTCAGAATCGCATAATGTATTACTAAAAAATCAGTGTATGACCAACTGTATGCCACTCTATGAAGAACCTCAGTTTCTCTGGGATTCTGAAAAACAGGACTTGAATTACTGCTCACATTATGCAGGGTTTATTTTGTCCTCCACATGCTGATTTACATTGTGAAATTTTGGAGGGAAACACAAGCAAAGGAAGTCCTCCTCCATGAGTCACACATATGCAGGAATTCCAAAGAAGCTGATGTAGCTCTTGGGGTAGCCTGTGATTTTGTTACCCCACACTTTTTTATGTCAATAAATGTTTCTGTATAACTGTGTCCTAGCATTTTTACTTGTCTAGGGTATAGATTCAAATATATAATTGAAAATAAAAACAAATTAAAACCTCAAATCTTAAAATTTTCATATCCTGAATTGGAATATAGATATGTTCATAATAATTCTGTTATACTGCTAAAAATGTATCCTTTGACTAGCCAAAGCATAATACTTAGGTGGAACAATTGAAGATCATCAAATGTGACATGATTACAGAAAATGATTTCCAGGTTTGAGACATATATCATGCTTTTTTTCCCTCTTCAAGAAATACAATTTGCAAATGGTGCTCTCTCCCTCTTTCTTCTTCCTCCTTCTCCTATCTGTCTCTCCCCTGCCCATCTATCTCTCCCCTCTCCCTACTCTCTCTCTCTCTCTCTCCACTATCTCTTTTCCACTGTATGTATATATCTTTCTCCTGTAATTAGAAGACATGAATGATAATTATGATATTCTTCCTTTCCCTTGCTTCTTTCCTCAGGAAATTTGCAATGTGCAATTGCATTGACACACCTGAACTTTTATGTGTTTAATCTCTTGGGTCTAATTTTTAAGGATTCCCTTAAATTCCCTTAATCAAGAATGAAGGAACGAAGTCCTCAGGTATGTTTGATGAAGCCGTAGGATATATACATTAGAATCAAGTATCCACCTCATAACCACCCTGCTCAACATTGTTCCCAGAACTGGTTGCACCTAGCATGAATTAAATTCTTAAAAACCAGAAATAAATTGCCTTTGTAATTTTTCAATGCAATTCATGCCCCTACTTCATGCAGTAAACAATAGAGCTATAATATAAGGGGGTGGTTATTATTATTTTTATTTTATTAGTTAAATTAGGAGAGGAACCTCATGTGGGCAGGACTTCAATTAGACACTGAGAGGTGACGCCTCATGACCTCTCACGATTTCAGTGTGTCTGAAGGGTTCTTCAAGATCTTCTATTTCATTCCAGAATGGGGATAGCTGACTAATTAAGTCTCTAGACCACTTGAGATCTCATACTAGCCTTCTGAGGATACAGATTCAGAGCTTTAACCGGATGAATTGTAGCTCAACAGCTCCTTTCTTCAGCCCGTGTTCTGACTTTCTATACCTGTCAACCCCAATTATAAAAGTCTTAAAGGTCAAAAAGTCCACCTAAACTGTGTAGTACTTTTTACAACATTCTTGACAAGTGTAGTCTGGGTTTGAACATGACTTAGTGCTTATTAAAGTGTCTGGCACATAGTAGGCACTCAAATAAAACCTCAGAGCAACCTGCTCCATATTTGAAGAATTCTATTTTTAAATTTTATTAATATATTTTGTTTTTACATCATATATTTTCTACTGTATTTCTGTTATGTACCTTCCCAGTAAGGGACTCTTTATAAAAAATAAAGAGGGAAAATAAAATATTTCAGTAAAAATAACCAATACATCAAGAGAGTCTAATACTATATGCCATGTTCCACAAACATAGGACTTTCCTCCACCTCTACAAAATGGTAGGAAGTTAACTCCTTATATCTTTTCTAGGCAGTAACTTAGTCATTATAATTTCCATAAATATAATTCTGATTATTGTTGCTCCTTTCACAAACATTGTTTTCACTATATTATTTTCTTGGTTCAGTGTACTCCATTTTATATAGTTCATCTAAGTCTCCAAATTTTTGTAGCATTGGTGCTTCAAATTCATATTTCACATCATGTTTAATCATTCCACAATTATTGACACCTACATTTTTCCCCCCTCTAATTTTTTGCTAGTACAAAAAAGTTCCACTCAACATTTTGATGTATATGGGACCTGACTTTTTATCATTGACATTCTTTTTTTAACATTTTAACATTTCATTTGTTTTCCAATTATATACAATAGTAATATGTACCCATCATTTTTTCAAGGCTCTGAATTCTACAGTTTTTCCCCCACCCTGCCTTCCCTCCCCCCACCCCCCTGCAGAAGGCTGTCTGACAGTCTACATTGTTTCCATGCCATACATTGATGTAAATTGAATGTGTTATAAGAATAAACATAAAAATAAACATAAAACCCCTCCCCCCAAGAAGATGAGAAACCTCAAGAATAGAGAGGAAAGAGGAAAAAAAGTATATTTCAGTCTGTGTTCAGATTTCAATGGCTCTGTCTCTGGGGTGAGTTGCTTTCTTTATCTGAAGTCCACCAGAGAAGTTGCTTCAATATTTTTTCCCTCATTTGCTATTACTAATGGTACCTCTACTCTATTCCTCCCCACTCTCATTTATTCTATTCTCTCTCTCCTTTCATCCTGACCCTGTTCAAAAGTGTGTTGAATCTGAGTACCCTCTCCCTCGATCTTCCCTCTCTTCTATCAACTATTCCCCCCCTTCCCTCCCCCCATTCCCCTTTATCCCATCCTTCACCAGGGCAAGACAGATTTCCTCACCCTATTAAGTATGTCATTTCCTCTCTGAACCATTTCTGATGAGAATGAAGGCTCACTCATTCCCCCTTGCCTCCCCCCCTCTACTTCATTGATAAAAGCTTTTTTCTTGACTCTTATGTGAAATCTCTCAGCTTCTTTTCATCTCCTTCTCCTTCCTCCCAGTACTTTCCCCCATTGCCCATCGACTCCACACCTTTACCATACCATATCCTTCCTGTGTCCTGTCTATATATATATATATATATATATATATATATATATATATATACACATATATTTATATATGCTTCTTCTAACAGCTCTTATAAATGAGAAAGTTCATATGAGTTATCAATATCTCCTTCCATGCAGGAATGCAAACAGTTCAAACTCATCAAGTTCCTCATAGTTAACCCCTCTTCCACTCCTTCTATGGTTCACCAGAGTCCTGTACTTAGAGATCAAACTTTCTGTTCAGCTCTGGTCATCTCAATAGGAAAGTTTGAAAGTCCCCTGTTTCATTGAAAGTCCATCTTTTCCCCTGAAAGAGGATGCTCAGTTTTGCTGGGTAGTTGATTCTCAGTTGTAAACCAAAATCTTTGGCCTTCCAGAATATCATATTCCAGTCCCCAAGAGCCCTTAATGTAGATGCTATTAGATCCTGTGTAATTCTGACTATGGAACCTCGGTAATTGAATTGCTTGTTTCTGGAAGCTTTTAGAATTTTCTCTTTGCTTTGGGAGTTTTGGAATTTGGTTATAATATTTCTGGAAGTTTTCCTTTTGGGATCTCTTTCAGGGGGTGACCAGTGAATTCTCTCGATTTCTATTTTACCCTTAGCTTCTAGGATCTCAGGGCAATTTTGCTGTATTATTTCTTGAAAAATGAAGTCTAGGCTCTTCTGGTCGTGGCTTTCAGATAGCCCAATAGTTTTGAAATTATTTCTTCTGGATCTGTTTTTGAGGTCGGTTATTTTTCCAATGAGATATTTCACATTTTTTTCTAATTTTTGGCTTTTTTGGCAGTTTTATTTCTTCCTGCTTTCTTGCAAAGTCATAAGCTTCATTTAGTTCTATTTTGCATTTGAAGGAGTTATTTTCTTCAGAGAGCTTTTTTTTTCTCCTTTTTCAGCTGGCCAATTCTGCTTTTTAAGGCATTCTTCTCATTTGCCTTTTGTTTTGCTTTTTCCATTAGGCCTAAACTGGATTTTAACATATTATTTTCTTCAGTATTTTGTTGTATATCTTTCACCAAGCTTTTGATTTAGTTTTCATGATTTTTCTACATTGCTCTCATTTCTCCTCCCAATTTTTCCTCCACCTTCCTTAATTGCTTTTCAAAGTCTTTTTGAGCTCATCCATAGTCTGAGTCCATTTTCTATTTCTCTTGGAGGTTTTGGATATGGAAGTTTTGATTCTGTCATTATCTGAGTATGTATTTTGATCTTCCATGGGACTAAAGTAATTCTCTATGGTCAAATATTTCTTTTCCTGTTGTTTACTCATTTCCTCAGCCCAAGACTAATTTATAGCACTTCCAAGGCTTTGGGGTTTTTGGGGGGGAGACACCCTACTGGGACCTTTATTCCTCTAAGGTCTTATGCTCTCTTGCCAATGCTTTGATATGTAGATGACCACCACACTTTCCTCTGCTCTGGGACTATAAGGAGAGATCCAGCTTGGTTATTTAGTATGGAAGCCCAAACTGCAATATGTGAGTGTTGGCAAACATCAGAGTCTTACCCCAGGGAGAGCAAAGAAATGTCTGCAGACTTTCCTTAGCGTCCCTGCCGGTACAGGCTGCTTTCTCCCTATTCTCACTGCAGATTCTGCTGCTGTGCTCCTCACTCCACGCTCACCCAGGTGAAGCAGAATTCACTCACTGCCCCTTCAAGCTGTTGCCAGTGATCTCTGGGCTGCGCTGCGGCCACGGCTTTTTTTTCCCCAACCCCCAGTCCTGGTGAAACACACCTTTCCCTCGGAAATTCTAAGTTATCTTGGACTGAGAAAATGTATCACTCAGTCTTTCTGTGGGTTCTGCCCCTCTAAATTTTGGCTAGTGCCATCTTTGCTTTTTTTGGAGTTTGGGCGAAAGGAGTTCCCAGGAAATTCTGCCTTCATGCTGCCATCTTGGCTCTGCCCCCTATCATTGACATTCTTGAGGCACATGACTGTTGGTAGCATCTCGAAATCCAAGAGTGTGTGTGTGTGTGTGTGTGTGTGTGTGTGTGTGTGTGTGTGTGATTTTTAACATAATTTAAAATTTCTTTCAAACCCTTCGAAAAACTATACTAATTCTATTTCTGTATGCCCTCTGATATTGTCCATTCCTATGTATTGTCATCTTTGTCAAATATTTGGGTGTTCATTGAAACCTAAAAGTTTATTTGATTTTATATTTCTTATTAGTGAACTGGAAAATTCTTCCATATGCTTATTAATAACCTTTGACATCTTTCGAGGAGTGTTTTTTGGTTTTATATATTTCTGTTTGTTCTTATCTGTATATCTGGTCCATCATTTGGTTTGTTTTTCTTTTTATATCTTGTATAAACTTATTTATTTCTTGAAAATTTATTATTTTAAATTTTGCAATTTCCCCCCTAATTTTACTCCCCCCCCATCCCCAACAGAAGGCAGTCTGTTAATATTTACATTGTTTCCATGGTATACACTGATCTAAGTTGAATGTGATGAGAGGAAAAACCATATACTTAAGGGGAAAAAAATTAAGTATAAGAGATTAAATTACATAACAGTTTTTTTTTTAAATTGGAGGTAATAGGCTTTGGTCTTTGTTTAAACTCCACAATTATTTCTCTGCCATCTTGTTTTTATGAGATATTCAATATAATGATTCCCCCCCTCCCCAGTTGTGTACTTTCCTACTTATCCTTGGCACTTTAATTTTGTTTTTATAAAAATTTTCAATTCCTTGTAAATAAGATGTTTTATTATGCCTTTTCTGATCTTCTTCATGCCTTGTTAGTTTAATAATTCATTCCCTAGCCATAGCTGGAAAACTGATTTTTTTCTCTGCTATTATATGTGTGTATGTATATGTGTGTGTGGTATGACCTTCAGTATTCAGGGCACATGTCTATTTTTAATTTATTCTTACATATGGTGTAAGATGTTGTTCTAAATGCAATTTTTTCCTGCCTGTTTTCCATTCCCCCCCCCCCCCAGCATGAGAACTATGATATTGTGTATATATGTTTCTGTTTTAAGTTCTTCATGCTGAAACAAATCTGTCACTGGAATATATGTCTGAGGCTAGAATTCTGAGTTGATTTAAAGAATCAAGTATCACTTTATTTTAGTTCTTTATTTTCCTATTTTCTATTTGAAGGATGTTCTTCTTGATAGAAAAGGAAGAAAAGTCCTAATTCCATTCCCTTTCAGGGCATCAGAGACTTCCCTGTCTCCTTATTATAATTTATATTCCCTCTCTTTCATCTTCAATCTTCTCTTCTGGCTTCTTCTAGTATAACTACAAATATATATTCAGTCTTTCTATCCTAATAGATATATACAATCACAAACACAAATATATACACAAATCTCTTGATCTTTCTACTGATCAAATTATTGTCTTGTTCAGGAAGAGCTGCCCATATTCATTTGCTTAATAAATTGCTTACTACCTACTTAGTCATTTAAACCCTGGACTCTAACTTCTATCACTACTATTATAATGAAACTACTTTCTTTTGGGGAGATAGTGATTTCTTTACTGGCAAATTCAATGGATTTTCCTTAGTCTTTATCTCCTTGACTTTTCTGCATCGTTGCACATGATGAACATGCCTTTTTACTTAATATTTTCTCAATCAGAAACATTGCTCTTTTGCTTTTTTCTACTTTTCTAACCATTCTTTTTCAGTTTTCTTCTCTGATGTGTCTTCTTTCTTTTTCACGAGTGAAGGTGTTACAAAATCTTTTTTTTATTCTCCCTGAAATATGTCGTCATTTTTTATGTTGATCATCCTGGAAATTTTAATTAATATTCTTTGATTTGCATATGTTCTGACCCCATTCTCTCAAAGCCAGGAAGGATATACTTCCATGTATACTACTCTCAGCCTAAAGATCTCAGGTGTCTTGAAATGATTGTAAGACCATTCTCTGCAGTTAAATCAACCTTCTAGTAACTTAGTTTTCTCTATTTTCCAAACCCAGTAACCAACACTCTAGTTTTAAGTAACCACTTAATAATAAATACGGGTTTTTTTTTGTTTCTTGCAAGGCAATGGGGTTAAGTGACTTGTCCAAGGCCACACAGCTAGGTAATTATTGTCTGAGGTCAAATTTGAACTCAGGTTCTCCTGACTCCAGGGCTGGTGCTCTATCCACTTAGCTTCCCCTGATGAATAGTTTTTACAAAAGAATATTTATTTCAAAGTAAGCAAGTAAGTAAAGTATAGCAAGGACAAATTTCAAGAATATTCTCCGTCACCTCAGGGGCATAATTCTCTCTAAATCAATTCTGTCTAGATGTATGTAGGAATGCATGAGTAGGCTCAGATTTTAGATCAGTTCTTAGTGTTGATCCCACCAAAGTTACCTCCACAAGGGGCATTACTGTGGACATCTGGGGCAGAGGTCATTCTAGGAGTTTCTGGACAACACTTGGCCTAGATTCCTATGACTCAAATTCCTGACCTTTGAAACTTGAAAAGTTGGAGGTTCCACTCCCTGCAACTAGAATGGGAAATGATGTTTGACAGAGTTCCAAAGGCCCCATTTCTTGAGGACCTCCTGTGAGGAGAGGAAAAAAGTCGCATAGATCGGGTTCTTTATATCATTGTCTAGCTACCCCAATAGAAAGGCATTTGAGAGAAAGACAGAAGAGACAGAGATAGAAACAGAAGAGACAGAAAGACATAGAGACAGACAGAAAAGACAGAGAGCCAGACAGAAATAGAGACAGAAGAGATTGAGACAGAGAGACAGTTAGAGAGACAGACAGAAATAGAAACAGAGAGACAGAAGAGACAGAGACAGAGACAGAGACAGGCCATTTAAAAATTCTGAAAACTCTAGCCAAGCAGACAATGAAAAGAGATGTCGCCTAGCCATGTGATGGTCTAAGCAGACTGAGTTACATAATATTTCCTCATATTCTTCCCTCACATACCCTCCTTCTGGAAACAGCTCCAAACCACCCTCCATGTGGACATACAGTCTTAGCTGCATATATGCTCACCCCCATTATGCCTCTATGCAGATGGCTCCAATGTCTATATATCTAGGCTCAATCTGACTGCTTTCATCTCCTGATATACTGTGTGTGTGTGTATATATATATATATATATATATATATATATATATATATATATATATATATATAATATGAACCCCTATGCTCATCTGTCAAGACTTTTTTGAAATCCTAACCCTCTAGAAAATAATGCCAATGTTAGAGTCCCAGACCAACTTCTTGTTTGTTTTGATTTGATGTCTGTGTTAGGAAAGTATCTGATCCTATATATATCTTCCATGCTGCTACTTTCTTTCTTCCATTTTACATACCATTTCTTTAATTTCTTTCTTTTAGAATTCTATTAATTCTATTTTTATCACCTAAGCTTTTCAAAGTTTTTCTCCATTTTTTTCTAGCTGTAGTTATACTAGAACACTTCTTCATCTTCTCCTTTTCTTCATTTTTTCTTTATTCCATATGAAACAAAGCATAGTCATAATCATGGCTGAGAAATACACAATTCATACTATTGATAATATAATATATAGGTGTGTATACATATATATATATATACATATATATATATAAAGTGAAATTAGACATAATATCAATCTAGTTTCATCAATCTGAGGTTCTTGAAAATGTCCAGAACTTCCTAGCAGCATCTTGACCTAAATGTCTATCTACTACTGTATGTCTTTTGTATTCTCTAATCGAAACTAAATTTCTTCAAGAACCATTATTCAATATACAATAACCAAAAAAGAAGATTATTTCTTATTCAAAGTTTACCATTTTTGCATAGATTAGTCTTATGTCAAAAGTATTGGCTATTTAAATGTTTCATTGTAAATGTACATTTCAGTTACATTATGGACTTGTAAAAGCTTTTGTAGGCCAGTTTGTGAACATGGACTCATTTTATAACATTGCTTTTTGTGGGAAAATGTATTCTGAGTTCCTAGAAGCTAACAAAAAATGTGGCACATTAAGGAAAAAAAATCAAATGTGACTTAGAGTTCATCAAAAGATGCACAGTGTCCAGAAAGCAGGAAGTGATAGATGTGCTGTACAATAGACTATATCTAAAATATTCAGTTTCAGGTATCACATTTCAGGAAGGCCACTGAGAAGCTAATGGAGAGAGATTCTTAACCTGGAGCCCAAGAATGGATGCCCAAAGTATCTGTGGATCAATTTCAGAGAAGCTGTGGACTTTTAATAGAGGGAAAATCATGCTTTTATTTGACCATAATTGTTTTCTTTTGTAATTCTTCTTGTTTTATGTTTTGAATTTAAAAAATTCTGGGAAGGGTTTGCATATGACATAAGCCAAAGGACTTTTAACAAGAAGCACAATGTAGAACATCTAGAGAATGACAACCAGGATACTAAAGAGTTTGAAAATAATTCTATTTAAGAATTCTTTAAGGAAAATTGGAATATTTAGCTTAGAGAAAGAAGATGAGAGAGGGTGATATTGCGAGTCATAATAAATGTTTTCAGTATTTGAATGGCTATAGGAGGAATAAAAATAATCCAATTAACATTTATTACATGGACAACATTTGTCTTACATTTTCTCTGTTTCAGAGATCCATAGACAAAAACAAAACAACTTTTCCCTGCAAAAGAATTTCCTTTTAAGAGAAAACAATATGTAATTATAAAGTTAAATATAAACCACATAGATATATATTTGTATGTGTAAATTATATATATATATATATATATATATATATATATATATATGAAATAATTTTAGGTAACAAGACACTTGTAGGGGATCAAATTTGGCTTCCAATTTAAGATAGTACCTGAACTCAATTTTAAAGAAAGGCTGAAGATTCTAAGGGAGCAGAAGGGATGATGTGAATTCAACATATTATAGATAGCCTAGATAAAGGCATAAGGATGGAGATGCAGGAAAACAGGTACAGGTAACAACAGACAGAAAGCAAGTCAGCCTGGCTGGAAAATAAGTGCATGTAAAGGGAGCAATAAATCTGGAACCTGGCTGTGAAGAACTTTTAAAGCCCAGTAAAGGAGTTTGTAATTTATCCTAGAAGTAAAAGAACCACTGAAGCTTCTGGAGCAGCAGAATGACATGGTCAAAACTGTGCTTTAGGAATATCACTTTTAGCAGGTGGAAGGAGAATGGATTGGATCAGCTGGAGACAGAAAGATTAATTAGGAAGCCATTGACCTGATTCTGTTGATACCATGCCCTTGTCTGACCACAGCCCTCACATTTTGCAAAAAGATGTTCTTAAACTGCATGGCATTCAAGAGAAAGCTCCTGGGATATTGAGGAAACTCAAAACCATGTAATACATGGATCAATTTAAACAATTAGGAATATGTTATCTGGAGGAGAGACTTGGAAGATGGAGGAAACAGGATTGCTTTTTTTCAGAGGACTGTCACATGGAAAATGAATTTGACTTTTTCTGTTTGGCCTCATGTTTTAGAAGGATTGGTTTCAGTTTGATTGAAAGAAAACTAATTAGGTCTAACTTAAAAAGGAATGGATTGCTTTAAGAGGCAGTGAACTTGGTCAGTGAGGTGATGCAGAGGATTTAGCACCTGCCTGGACCCAGGAGGACCTGAGTTCAAATTTAGCCTCAGACATTTTACAGTTACTAGCTGTGTGGCTGTAGGTATTGCCTCACACAAAAAAGAGGCAGTGAATTCCCAATCAATGAAATTTTCAAATAAGACTCAGATGATTACTTGGTATACAATAGAATAAGAGTTGTTTCATATTGCTTCCAAAATCCCTTCCAACTCTGGGATTCTTTTATTCTGTCATTCTTTATTGACCTTTGATATTTTTCTACATTGAATATTGCTTCGGTGTTGTTTTAAGCAAAATAAGTTGTTGGTCTCTCTGGAAATATCTAAAATTGGGAGGCAATTAGGCTGTCACTATTATAGTGACTTGTTTCAAATCACTGTCTAAGTATGTGCAACATATTTTAGTAAAAACAGTAGTTTAAAAATTTTTTTTATCTCTTTAATATGTCAGATAGTTCATTTTAGTTTATCTCAGTATTTTTTTACTTACCTATACAGTATGCAAACAAAAATAAATTATGTTTCAGATTTACTTATCTTACATCTTGCCCAAGGACCCTAGAAAATAGAAAAAGGCTATGGTTTCCATGAAGTTTGTCAGTCAAAAATACTTATTATGTATTACATGACGACTGTTTAATTGGACCAGTATAATTACATAGAAAATACCATAGATGCAGGACACACCCAAATAAAGCCACAGTGCTTAGACAGCCTTTCCACAGAATATTAGGGATTTCTGGGTTTGATGAGGAAAGTACCCTTAGGAAGGTTTTGGTCAGTAGCTTGGGGATAGCATAGAATAGGGATCTCCAATAGGCCCCTTGGGGCTCTGCTTCTCAGATGACTAAATCATAATGCCATTATCTGTCCATTAGCTCAGATGAATATTTAAGTGCATAAAAAGTCATGATAAAGATCAACAGTTAGTAAAAAAGATTTATGTTAAAAATTGAAAAGCAATAAAATTTGAGTTAGAGAACATGACCCCTTAGAGGAATTTACTATTTTAGGTATATATATCTATCTTAAAGGAGACTTCAGAATGGGTCTTTTGACTCCTTGAGTGGGGAGACATCCCTTCAGGTCACATTTAGTCCCAAAGAATTAAGTATTTAAGGAACACCATAGTCCTGAATTAAGAACCAAGAGGTACAGATTGTAATTCTGATTTTACTAATTCCCTGACTTTGAATAAGTCATTTTACTCCATGAGCTTCAATTTCTCACATATAAAATGAAGGAATTACACAAGGTGATCTCTAAGAACCTTTCCTGCCCTAAACTAAATCCTCTGATTCTATTTCTGTTTTTTTTTTGTGTCACTGCTGCTAATGCAGCCGCAAGAAATGACTATGTCTCCATCACAGCAGGACACTCAGACTAGAGAAAATCTATCCATCTAGTTGATCCCAGACTTACTAATAATAACTTGAATTTCTTCCTGTGAATGTGGCCTATGGGGGGGCATCTTTAGAACCATTATAAAACCCCAAACCAGCCCAGTTTAGATAGACCACCACATTCTGCTGGCATCAATGAGGCTTTTATGATTTTTATATCATGGTGGTTTAAACACAACCAAACTTTCTGAGGTTGATTGTTAAAATAAATATATAGCTTACCCCACAGAGATCATGTGTCCCATGCTTCAGACTGTTGTGATTCTTTTTGTGAATAGAAAATAAACCCCTATGCATATGGATTTCCATCATAAACATTGTTGGATGGACTCTAAAGACTGTGTCTCAAGACAAGTGGTGCCAATAGAAATTCAAGTGGTCATTTTGGTGGATGAGAATCATTTTCTTAATAGACTACTTATCCCCTTTTTCCTGGGTAGGTGAAAAATGATCCTTTTTTTTTGTCTTTTTCTTTTCACCATTCTAATTAAACAATGATCTTGTGCAATTCTGATTAAACTTAAAATCAGCAGTCATGCCACTGCCATCTAGCTAAACTTAGGGGGTATGGGGAAGGCACCTCTCCATTTTGATAGAATTAAATGTTTCTCCTGCTGTGGGGAAATAGTCTCAGCTAGGGCTCAAACAGATGTGAAGCTATCCCTGAAGCTCAGTCATATATTTATTCAAAATATACCAGTCATTTCTTTTGCCAGAGAAGTAAGCCACTGTAGGGAATAGGTTGTCTCTAGTGATTCCACTGCTTTTCAGTAGGAAGGCAGAGAAACAGAGCAGACAAAGCCCATATTGTTTGAACATACCTGTTTATGAAGCTAAAGAGTCTTTCCTGATTTTCCTGGGAAACTTTCTCCTAATCTGAGACATTTCAAAGTGGAAGACTACCAAAGGATCTGTAGTCCTCAGTATATATAGGAGAGTCAGTAAGCAAGTATTTTTAAAGTTCTTGTCATATGTTAGGCCCTATGTTAAGTGTTAGAGATACAAAGAATAGCAAAAACAAAACAAATTGCACTAGTATTCAAGGAAAACAGTTTTTATGAAAGAACCTCTGTATATCTGGAGAACCTGGAGATTGTATTAAGGGGGTGCTGATAGTGATGTTCTGTTTGGGGTGGGTGGTTCAAGGAAATGTTAATAATAAGATCTCAGTGAAACAGATGGAGGGAGCAGCCCTGCCAGCCAAGCTTCCATGCCTGTTGGGAATCCAACTAAACCTGGGTTGGGGACAGGACTGGGCCCTTAGCATGATAAAAAAAAATTTTGAAAGACTGCCAGGAAATAATGCTAATAATATTTCATGAATGCCAGCATAGCACTTGGGCTGTTTAGCTGTGATCCTTTTGTTTTTTATATAGGGCCAGTCACCTTCTTTTCTGGCATCATATCAAGAGAGACAGTTGATGAGGATAAATGAAACAATGACCAAAAATAACAAAGAGAAGTTGAGCAGATTTACTTAGCTTATTTTGTTTTGTTTATCTCTGCCGAAGAGCATTATTTTTGGATTGCAGAACAAAAAAGGCCAATAGAGAATACAAACATACATACATACATATTTATATGTTTGTGTACCTGTATGTATATGTATGTATATAGATATATACATATACCTATATACATACACATAAACCGTCTCCGAGTTTCCCTTTGAAGAACCTTCCTTTTCCCATTCAAGTCAACAACCATTCTGTTTTTTATAGTTTTAGAAATTTGTCTGGAATACTGAGAGATTGAAAAAACTAATATATGTCAGTATCTGGTCTTGAAACCAAGTCTTCCTGACTCCAGCTTACTTTCCTTACTTACTGCATTGCTTCTACTGTACTATAAGGTCTGTCACAAAGAAAGGATTGCCAAGATAAGAAGACTCTCTGTCTTTGATGAGTTTAAGGGACAAGTCCAACTTATTGGTACTAAATAGTGGGGTACTAAAAAAGTTGGCAGATGAATTGATCATGGAGAATAGGAGAGATACGACAAAACTTTTAATTTTATCTATGTGAGAATATTCAAGGCAGTAATTCCTCCTCCTGATATTGATTGCAGCCATTATTTATCATACCTGATTAAGTCTTAGAAAGGCACTTGAATTTCATTAAGATTAAGTGATTTGCCTAATTTCATAAAGTTCTGAAATGCTGGAGCTGACATTTGAACTTAGGTCCAAGTTCAACATTGTGCAATATGCCATGATGTCTTTTTTCAAATTATATTTCTTTTCATATATTTTGAACTATTTTTGTTTGCAAATCAAGGATGCTATTGTCTTGAAGCTCATTTGGACCAACTCTGGAAATTTCCATTGTCACTTCCTTGGTTCATCTGCAATTTTATTCTTTGAAGGCAGAATGTTGACAAATAATTCTCTGCAGTAGTTCATGTCTGCAGTAATACAATTAACTGTAGAGGCTGCTTGATCTCATTTTGTTTGCTTTGAAGGATAATGATAGTAGTAGTAGTAATAGTAGTAGTAGTAGTAGTAGTAGTAGTAGTAGTAGTAGTAGTAGTAGTAGTAGTAGTAACTTGCATTTATGTAGTATTTTCTGGTTTATGACAACAACTTTGTGAGAATGCAGCTGTTATATATTGCCTATTTGATAGATGGAGGACCTGAGGCTCCGAAGGTGAAATTATTTACTCAAAGTCCCAGTGGCAGATCCAGAATACGTCTTCAGTCTCATGACTCTAAATTCAGTGTTCTTTGCGTTGCATCAAGCAAAGGACAATGAAAGAAGCATCTATTAAATCCCTGCTTTGTAGCAGACATTGTGCTAAATACTATACAGATATCTCACCTTATCCTCACACCAACCTTGGGAGTTTTCTGCTGTTATTGTCAGCTCCTTACAATTGAAGAAACTGAAGTCAGATTTAAATGACTTGCCTAGAATCATATATTTGGAAATCCCTGAAGCCAGATTTTAATTAAGATATTCCCATCTGAAGGTCCAGTACTTTGTTTATTATGGCATCATCTGGCAGACTCAAGGCACTGCCATCTATGCAGAGATCCCAATTGGCTAAATCTGTACCCTACTGAAACCTAAAGATTGTCCCAGAGCACAAAATACCAAAATATACCTAAAATGGTCGTGTCGCTTAGACACTAGTACCAAAGACACACCTCACTTCTTCCTTGTTGATGTTCAGCTGTGATACCATATGAAATTTTCCTGTTAAAGATACTTGAGTAGTTTGCAATTTGCTTCTATAGTTGTTGTTGTTGTCCAAGACCATGACATCAGGGAGGCGACATGAATGAAATGGATTTAAGTGAGATGTGAAAAGTCACCAGACTCACATTCTCCTCCAAGCCAACTGGGTCCAGTAGTCAGATATGGAGCATGACCACTGGAAGTGGCTCTAGCTGCAGTATGAAACGTTGTTCTTTTTAAGTTAAAGTCAGAATTTGACTAAGGCAACACCCATTCAGGTAAGAAAGAAATGAAGCAAAGAAAGGCCTCTTTTGCAAAGTCAAAAAAAAAAAAAAGCAATCTAGGATGGAAGACCATCATAGTGCTTGTCAAAAGAGAAACAATTGTTATTTACATTCACTCAGATCTAATTAGGGCCCAAACTAGCATTAAGGCAAACAAAATTTAAGTGACTTGACCTAACTAGTGAAGTATCTGAGGCTAAATTTGAACGCAAGTCTTCCTATCTCCAGCTGTTTCTCTAGTCACTGAGCTATAATGTTCTAATATGTCCTGCTGACTATATATTCAGTGCTTTCCCCTTTCCAACGATCCCTTTGTTCTGAAATGACAAGTGAGATTGATTAAGTCTATATATACTCTAGTCTGAAACTTGAATCCTTGTGAAACAGAGGCACTAGCTATTTTTTATGCTCTCCTACATTTATTAAGCTTTTGACTTTTGTTTTGGTGGATTTTAATGATTTTCTAATTTAATAGTTTTATTTATTATTACTTGAGCCCAAATGCTCAGAGGTCTCTATGCATTGGGTACATCTATAAAAGGAAAATGCTAATAAATTGTGAAAAGTCATCAATTTATGCAATTGAGTTGTTATTAGAGTAATTGTAGTAGCCAGATATAAAGCTTCCAGCTCAAATTTTCTAATCTTATATCTTTATGTTAGTGAATTTATAACTAACAGAGACCTTGGTGATTTGAGCTTGCAAAAATAGCTTTTGGGAATAAATTGTTCATTCATATAAGGCAAATTAATTCTTTCAGGGCATGAAGGTATTGCTTGGCACCCCTTTTATGAGGTTCTTTTCTAGCTGATAATGTGTTGCCCTGGAAGAAATCTATTTATCATGCCTTAGTGTATGTGTATAGAGCTTATTTATTTTATGTATAATTTTGTTTTTCAGAAAGTCATTTAAGAGTAATTGTCCTTGTTTCTGTAGTAGGAAAACTATTATACGAAAGTTCCTCTATTTGAATATGAACAATCCTAATATACATTTAATCAGTCAATAAGCATTTATTAAATAATACCAGGTGGCAAATATATTCCTAAACAATGGGGTAAAACGGAAAATAAACAAGAAAAAAGCCATCTCTGTTCTATTTGAATATACATTCTAATGAGGGAGTCAATAGATAAATGGGTATTAAAAAACACATACAGAATAGATTAAAATAATCTGAAAGGAGAAGGCATTAAATCTGGGGAGACAACAAAAAATGAGATTAGAGTTGAGTCATAAAAGAAGCCAGGGAAGCTAAAAGGTGGAGTGTGGGATGGGACAGAACCTTCTTAGTATGGGCATACACAGTCAGTGCAAAAGCAAATAATTTGGAAATGGATTGTTGTGGTCAAAGAGCTACAGATGGGCCAGTGTAACTCAATTTTAGAATGTAGAGGGGGGTAAGACAAAGGAATGCTGAGGTGAGGGTGCAGTGGCATTAGGAATGAGTGAACAGATTATGAAGAACTTTAAATGACAGAATATTTTATACTTGATTCTGAAGATTACTAGAGAACCACCAAAGCTCAGTGAATAAGGGGCATGATTTATACATTAGAAAAATCATCTTGCTGAGTGGAAGATGGTGTGGAATAGAGAGAGGTTTGAGGTAGGGAGGTTAGTGGAAATGATGAAGTCCTGACCAGAATTAGGTTTTTGCCTATATGAATGATGGAGTGAAGGGAAAACAGGTGAGATATTCTTTAGGTAGAAATGAAAAGATTTCATAATCTTTTTGATATGTGGGTTGAATGAGCCCAGGTAACATGATGGTATCCTCAACAATAGAGAAGTTCAAGGATTTGGGAAGAGAGAATGAATTCTCCTTTTGACTCGTATTTGAGATACTCTAAAAGACTTGAAGATGCATGACCATAGCTCAGTTAAGAGAGTAGGGTTGGATATATTGTTTGGGAATCATCTCCCCAGAGATGGTAACTGAATCCATGAGAGCTGATGAGACACCAAGTAAGATTGTATAAAGTTAAAAGAGAAAGGAACCCAGGATAGAGCCCCACTTGGGGGGACATTCACAGTTAATAGGCTTGGTTCATTTGTTCATCCCTTTGTTCATTAATTATTTATTCAATAGATACTGCTCAAATCTCAAAGGCATTAATATAATTGAAATAGTTTAGACCATTAAGTCAACAATCATTAAGTAATTTTTTATGTGCTAAGTACTGTGTTAAAAGCTTCAGAAATGTATCTCATTGAAGTGTCCATTTTGGAGCCCGGATTTAGAGGTTGGGTAGATTTATCAGATGTATAATTTTATATTTGTATAATTTCCCACCCCCAAAGCAAGATCAAAAAAGTCTCTTTTTTCAAAAAATATTTTCTTTGTAAAGTCTTTAATTCAAAGAAACATAATCCATATGTTGCTGGTTCGTTTAAACTCACCAAAATACCCTTCCTGGTAAGAGTTATTTGATGCTATGGATTTTTTGGTGGTGTTGTGGTAGTCCCACCCTCCAAGCCTTTTTGATTAGATACAGTATTTAACCTCCTACTCTCCTCCCCTCCCCCATTTCAGGATTTGAAATTTTTTTTGAAGAGGAAAGAAATATAATTTACATTCTCTGCTGCTAGTAGACCAGAGGTTTTGCAAAGAGGGTAAAGATAAATACATATCCTGAAGCAACTTTAAAAATTAAAAAATTCCACAAAATCTGTTCTATCAAGCACATCATTTCATCTCTCCATTACATCTAAATCACTTAAGTGGTCTTAGGCCACCCAAAGGCTTTGGAGTCTCTTATTAAGAGCAGATAACAAATTTCTCCATTGGGATATCAAAGGGGCTTTTCTTTTCTTCTTTTTGAAGTTAAGCCACACTCTAATTTAAATATTGCATTAAATAAATATTAAAATGATGTTATCTAACATCCCTATATAAATGAAAATATTATTGCTGGTCCAACAGGACAAAGTGTGACTAAAAATGAGATCTGACCTTGAGAGCAGATCATTCCCCTTTGGAACACCCTCCCTTTTTGATGACCAGATGCTGGTATTTTCCCATTAGGCTGGATATTTCTTGTCAGTGCTTGCATAACTTCACTAGAAGAGTCTGGGAGACCCCTCAGAAGTCGGTAAGCATCTCATTCTCATCTGACAAAGGAGAATATATGCTTAGGTTCATAATAAAACAGTCGACTTGACCTTTTTGTACCATGTCTGTTTCCATCAATTAATTAGGGTATGGCTGGCCAGAGCAGGAGAATATACCTAATTAATAAAGAGGCCTAAAGGAATTGCTAAGTCCCCAGGCAGTGGGAAGCATTGCTGTCATTTATCCCAAATACCCAGTTTATTTGCAACTTGAGCTTTTATGTCTAATGGAGATGGATCTGCAGTAGGTCACACTATGCCCTTTCGTCTATATATCTGTTTTTTTAGATTTGAAAACTATGCTCCAAACCAATACTCAAGACTTAATACAGTTTAAATACCACCCCACCAAAAAAGGTTAAGCATTTTAATGTAGATGAAAGGTGAGATAAATTAAGTATAGATATTTCTTCAAAACATTAACTTGTTTCATGGGGTATGGTGCAAGAAGAGAATAATTCTAACATGTTCATGGATTGGTTTGTTCAGAATATTCCCTAAAAGAAGGGATTTTTTTTTTGGTTATTCAGTCACTTGTGACTCTTCATGACCTCATTTGGGACTCCATTGGGGCAAAGATACTGGACTGGTTTGCCATTTCCATTTTTGGCACATTAGATAGAGGATGAACCTGAAATAGTGATTTGACCAGGTTTATACATATAAGTGTCTGAAATCGAATTTGAACTCAGGATGGGGAGTCTTCCTAACTTTAGGTCCAGCACTCTATCCATTATGTCATCTAGCATACTTATGGATAGTTCTAGGACAAATTATTGCTGGGATCAGGGGGTTGAAACTAGGAGCAAGTATTTTCAATCAGTGAAGCATAAATACATTGACCCTAAACCAATGATTTGTTGATCCTAGATTATTGTAATTTTTGCCTTTTACTGTTATTTATCTCTTTAAAGTAAAATATCTAAAACACACACACATATATATATATTCAGATATACACATATATGTACCTACACACATATTAATTCTTTTTGCTTTCTCAACAAAAGTGTTTTCTTAAATCTGTTCCTACCATAGAATTCTCTGTTGCAATGAAGAAAAACAGTCAAATAAAATAGAATTGCAGCTGGGAGCATATACAACATTACACCCCTGTGCCCTCCACCCCACCCCAGACTCTCTACTGAGAGAAATGTATCTCTTCATTTAGCTGCCTGGATAATAGTCATTTTATTTAAAATGTTATTAGTTCCATTTTAATAATATTTAAGTTGATATTAGTAATCATTGTGTACATTAATCTTCTTGCTTTCTTCCTACTTTATACTTAGCAAATTTTTCTTCATTGCTCATATGCCTTCAGATTCAGATACTGCAACCTGTTCAGCCTCTTGTGCAATATTCCTAAAATCATTTCTTCAGCAATTCCATAGTCAATGGGTACACACTTTATTTATAGCATTGTTTCCACTTCAGTGATCCCTCTTCTGGAAGGATAAAGATGTTTAAGGAAGAGCTTGGCCTGGGTCCCAGGGTTTTGTTCATAATTCTCCTGCCACTGAGGTGGCTACCAGAGGTGCCCAGATTAAGTAGGGTTCCAAGGCAAAAAGTGACCCCAACATTTTCAAAAAGATGAGAAGATAGTGTCTCCTTGATGTTTTGAAAATCACTTTCAAGTGCTTCTGTAGGAAGATCTTTTTAAAGAAGAAAATAAGTAGCCATTAGATATATTGATTGGTGCCAAATTTGTATTCTGAAGTAGATTTTTCTAAATTTTAGGACTGAAGCTTTTCCCAAGAAAATTAGGAATTTCCAAACAGTATTTTCAATTTATATAATATTTTACAGAGTATTTTCTGATTTAATCCCAAAAAAATTCTATTGGGTTCAAAGACATAACCAGAAACTTTTCTATTTGGGGCAAGAATTGGTAGGAGATAGGAGGAAATGCTTTGTATGATTTATTTTGACCACCAGGAAGGATGAAGTATACACCACAAAAGACTTTACACCATGAAAGGGCTAGGTTACTCCTTGAGAGACATCACTTGAGAGCCAGTACCTGCCGAGGAGGATGAGGAGCAAGTCCACAGTGGGTGTTGTCAGTTTTCTCTAGGCTTCAGCATCTTGGGACCAAGTCTTCTTCCCTTGGCTCAATTACAGGTCTGGAGATACATCCAGCACCCTAATTTTACAGAATAAACACCAACAACCTCAGGCAAGTGATGTAATTACTCCTAGTCATATGGTTAGGAAACATACCTTAAATAACACAAAAGCAACGTGAACCCATGTCTTTTGACTCCAAGAGTATTGGTTCTTTCCAGTGTTATATACTATCCACCAAGATGCTAAGGAGATAGTATGAAAAAAAATGCTAAGTTTAACAAGATTTAACTCTTTGTTATTTACTACATATAAAGTCTTAGGCAAGTCTCTTAATCTCTCAGGTCCTAATTTCCCCATCTATAATATTTATGTGGTGTAGGCTAAGTCGGAGTAGGGAGAAAAGGGGAAGAATGTGTGGACTTAGATGACTTTATCGCTTAGACTATGAAGCCATGAAAAACCTGTTTGTGAAGATGCATTCTCCTGTATTTTGTTTCCCTTTTTCCATCCCCACATGCATCTCAAGACAGATGAAAACTCCTTTTTTATAAGAGTAAAATTGAGAGCTGCACAATTTTCAACCGACAAAGCTGTGAATACTAATGAAATTAGATCTTCTGATCTATCATCCTGCCTAGTTCTGCTGCCTAGATCAGCTTGATAAGAACTGCAGAAATTATTTGCATTAGGTTGGGGTGCAGACTGACTATCAAGTCACAGCAAATGAATATCTCTAGTCCTAGACATTCTTCTCAAAGTCACGCATAGAGACAATCAAACTAAGCTCCCTCACCTTCCAGCGTCCAATTTCTGATGACCAGAGAGCATGCTTTATAAGAAAAAAGGTAATGGGTTCATTGCAGCAAGAATACAGCGCCTTGACACACAGTTTGAGATGTGTGATTCTGACATTTAATAGCTGAGATGATAGTGGCCAAATACTTCATGAGTTCAGAATCATGCCGGGTTCCTGAAAAGGTGAGAAATCTCTGAGATGGGTAATGACAAAGCTGATGAGAAGATTGATGAAATGGTAGAGGCAACACAGTGAGCCCTCAGAAGAGCATGTGAATGATTTATTCCCTTGACAATCCAGCCAATCCACAATAGGGGAGTGCTAATTGAATACCAACCACTGTGAAAAGACCATACATTTCCTTTGGCTGGGGGTTGGCACGTTCTGCCTTTTGAGCAGAGGCCAAATTATTTTCCAATTAGTTTTTCTTTTTAGTTCCTTATTTAATTTGCAGATATTCCTTTCCTTCTTACCTCCTTTCCCTTTATGCTGTTGTATAATTTGTTTAAAACCTAAAGGGGAAAAATGATTCTAAAAGTCCCAAATGGAATCTTATGATAAATGCCCATTTCTATTCCTTTCAACCTCAGGGTTACAGATCTGACTTAGCTTGCATTGTCTTCAAAGTCATGGCACATCCCCTGGGTCCTTTAGAGGAATAGAGGTCCTCAGGGAAAGGGTAAAAGTATAAAGAATGTCAGTTAACTTTTTGTACCTATTCCACCTCCTAATCTTTTTACTGGAACCTCTTGAGCTTCTGAGGGAAAGTCATCAGAGTAAACATCAAAAGTAGATGGGGCAGGGTTGGCCTACATGGTGCTATTCAAGATAGAAAATGGGAAGCTCCCTCCCTTCCCTACCTATTGTCAGCCAACACCATATTAAATTCTACCATTAGTTTCATTTCTTTGCCCATACAGTCTCCCACTTAGACATTAATCTCCAATCCAACAATCCTTATTTAAAAATGTTTCCAAAAAGATTAGCCATGATAGAGAGTTAGCTCTTTCAGTAGTACAATAATCAAAGTCAGTTCTAAAGGACTTGTGATAGAAAATTCTAACCACATCCAGAGAAAGAACTATGGGGTCTGAATGCAGACCAAAGCATACTATTTGTTTTAGGCTTTTCCCCCCTCATGTTTTTTTCCCCTTTTGTTCTGGTTCTTCTTTGACAACACATGACAATGTGTTATGACAATACATATATAACCCATATCAGATTATTTGCCATCAAGGGGAAGGTGTAGGAAAGAGAGGAAGGGAGAAAAATGTGGAAATCAAAAGCCTCCTAAAAATGAATATTGAAAACTATCTTTACAAGTAATTGAAAAAATAAATAAATTTATTAGCATCCAAAAAAGTACACACACACACACAAACACACACACACACACACACACAGAATAATTAGAAAAATATTGCTAAAAAGAAGTAAAATATGAGTAATGAGAATGAGAAAAAATAGTCCTGAAGATATGAAATAAATTATACCCCAAAGAAGGATTAAATTCTGAGTTAGAAGTTGGACATATCTAGAAATGCCATGCTATGGAAACAAAAGAAATCAATAAAACTCTTTTAAAAATAAATTTACTGTGCATACTCTTAAAAGAATGATATGATACATTAATTCACCAACACTGGAAGACTAAAAGATCATTTAATTAGGAGACAGAAGATCTGAGTTCTAATCCCACATCTGTTACTTAATGTATTTTCATGAGAAAAGCACCTAATGTTGCTGAGTTTCTGTTTCCTCATGTGTAGGATGAGGAAATAGGTCAAAATGATCTCAGATGTCTCTTAGTTCTGAATCCATGACTCTATATTTCTAAAATTAGACATTCATCAAGATTTCTTTCAGTAACAAGTCCTATGATCTTATGGATTATGAAGGACACCATGAGGGGGATTGTCTTCATCAGTGACAGAAGCAAACAAGGTCTTCATTATGAAATCAGAAGGACAAGGGGGAAAATGAAATTGAGAGAACTGGCAAAGAAAGTGAAGGCTAGATACTTCAAAGACTGAGTCTCAAAGTGAGGAAATGGTTTGAACCCTGCTAGAGGAGGTGGGATTCAGGTGGTCAAGTTTCTCTGCCTGAAGTGGGTGTGGCAGAGAAAGATGCCAAAATGGGAATGGGTATTATTCCAAGTGCTTAGCAAAAGATTGGCACATCATAATCCCTTAATGAATTCCTGTTGCAGAGCCTTGCACTGAGCATGAATGATCACAAATGCAATTTAAGGTTTCTAGCCTTTTTGAGTTTTTCTTGGAAAGGTCCAGATTTGATGGTTTCTTTGTTTTTATAAGGGATACAGACTTTTCTTATCTCTTGTCTTTATTTTTTATCTTCTCTTAAGGAGCTTACAATTTCCTTATTCATTTTTAAAAGTTTTATTGATGCTTTTGGAATTTTTTCCCAACAGTAATTTTCTGATCTACCTCCCTCCATAAACTGAATCTTCCTTTGGAGAAAAAATAAAATAATGACAAAAATACCCTACAAAGCTGTGTCTGACAGTAAGACACAGACTTTATAAGGAAACATTTTCTTAAGAAATCCCTTTCTATCATGATTTAGAAATTTTCACTTTGCAAAATAACATGATAGTAATTTAGGAAAAAACATCTTCAAGAGGTGAGGAATGAGACAAGGGGACTCCTTGCAACAAAAACTTGGCAGCAGGGACCAGACATCATGTACAGGGAGCTACAAATTCTTCAGTTTGGCTAGAATATACTATGTGCAAAGAAGAGTGATATGAAATTTGTCTCTAAAGAGAGGTTGGAGCCAGATTGTGAAGGACTTTAAATGACAAACAGAAAAACTTTTATCCCGAACAGTCTCTGGAGCGAGGGAATTACATCATCAAATTTGTGCATTAGAAATAGCAATTAATAGTTATGTGGAGGATGGATTGTGGGGGAAACGAGTAAAAGAAAGAAGACAGATTGGAAGCTATTGCAATTGTCCAGGTATGAAGTAATGAGGGCCTTAACTAGGTTAGTAGATCTATAGAGGGAAGGTGATGGTTGGGAGAGAAACTGTGGAGATAGAATCAACAAGACTTTGCGATTGATTGACTACGAAGGAAGAGTGAGAGTGATAAGTTGAAGATGACTCCTGTCACTTAGATGAACCTTAGTGACCAAAAGGACTTAGGTAAGTTAAGAGTGAAGGGGAGAGTTTTGGTGGGGGAAAAACGCTAATGAATATTACTTTAAATCTGCATTTGAGAAATCTATGGGATAGCCAAGTGGAACTGCCCATATATTACTCTAATAATGCTCGGCAGATTAAGTGTACATAGTTAAGCAAGGATGGCATCTACATAGTGAGGATACCTAAACACATTGGGGCAGAGATCACTGGAAGAGAGAATTAGAGGGAGAGAAGCCTTAGAACAGAGCCCTGGTATATCCTCCTGAATATGGGATAGGGAAGAGATAATAATCCTGCAGATTATATTAGAAGGAAAAAAGATGTAAGGGGAGAAGGAAAAAGTAAATAAGTAGAGGAGGTGGTCAGTAGCATCATGTACTTCAGAAAGGTCCCAACAGTTAAGGACAAAATAACCCCAAAAGCTTTTGGATTTAAATTAATTTTAAATGCAAAATAGACGTAAAAGAAAACCATCTCTAACTCTGATTTATTCTGCTCCAGGAGGCTTGATGATACCCACACATATTCTAAAATTTGTTCTTTGAACACATTCCTCTGAAAGAATGGCAATATGAAAATCTATGTTTCTGACACTGTTGGTAGGGTTCCAGATACACAGGCAATGATACCCTTCCTTATCAGATACATTTAACAAGTGGGGATTTAAGCTGAATTAGAAGGTGGCACACCTGAGTGAAAAACAAATACACAATTAGGCGCATTGCCTGCACCTCTGATTTTTGTTAAGCCTGTGGGCTTTTTGCTGACTGATTCCTAATTGCATGAGCATTTTTCCCCTTGCAGAAATAGGTCAGATTTGATCCATGAACTAAAAGTTCTAGGTGAGGAATTGTGAATCTGTAGGAGCAATTATAAATATAATTAAGAGTGGGTTGGTTTTTCTTTTGGTTCGCCTTCTCATATCTCAGTGTGCATGGCAGGGCTTTCCATTAATAACAGAGACATTCTAAAGACACAGAATTAGGAGCTAGTTGACTGTAGTTAATTGGCATATTATTGTATTCCCATAAATTCTGTCAGGAACTGCTGTGAGTGAATTTAAAGCTGCTAGGAAGAAATAAAATATACAGCCCTTTAAAATGAAGTTGTTTTAAGCTGGAGCCTTCTGAGTTGCAGTCTGAAGCTGAAGGAGTATTAACTTGAGAATTTGAATTTAGGGAATGCTAATGACCCTGATAAACTGTCAATGTGGGGATAAGAAATAAGCTTTCAGAGCAAGAAAGGAGATACTCCAAATGGGACAAAATGCAAATGTCTCCATGATAGAAATGAACTTGATTATGCTTCTCAATATATTCCACCTTATTACATTTCCAAATAACAAAATTAATGATTAGGAAAATCAACAAAATATGTAACTGAAATATGCTAATTTAAATATGATGATAGTAATAATAATAATAATAAAAACTAACAACTTAAAATGAGTAACATTTTCATTTTACAAACTGAGTGATATAAATGATTAATGCTGGGGTAGGGGGATTAATGGGATAGGGAGTGCCAGATAAGGACATATCCCCAAGGGAGGAAGGGTGAAGCTTCTCTTCTAAGCTTGAATCTCATGTCATGGGTGGAACCATAATGTAACCTCTCTTTTTTTTCCTCTAACTTGTATTTGGGATAGCCAGTTTCCACCACTCTTCTTTGTTTAGGCTAGATATCTGTATATACCTCACTCTTTCTGCTAGCTTGAATCAAAATAACCTACATAAAATGCTTTACAAATTTTAAAGCAAAAAAAAAAAATTCAAAGCATTCAATGTTATTTAATGATCAGTGAATAAATGAAAATATACTTATTAAGTTCCTCTTAGTTGATTCCTAATAAAACTAAGCATTGTGTTAAGCTCTGAAGGCACAAATACCAAAGAGATAGTTACTACCCTCAAGGAGTTTGTGACATTTTGGGGAAGATGAGAATGATAATACTGAGGAAGATGATGCTAAAGAGGATGCTGAAATGTCCTCCCAGCAGATAGGGAATCTTATTCTGACAACCTAAACCTATTTAATAATGGAGGGATTTTTTTTGCATATATCTGTGTAACACACAAATTATTGAGCAAGGAATGATGTGATCAAAAAGAACCTAATATGTTTTCATGGATACTCTTTATATTGCCCAACACAACTTGGCACTATCTAAACACCCACAGGGATATGGCCCTTTTTTAATGACCCTGACACAACTCCCTTGCGTGAAAAATATAAATCCTGTGAGGGTAGAGGTTATACAAAATTTGATTCATGTGGCTGCCAATCTGGCACACAGCAGGAAGCTACTTATCTTGCATCAGCAAGTAAATGTTTTGAAAAAAAGAATAAAGCATTGCTTTTGTGTAGTGTAGCTTAAGATTATCTAGTATAGTGGCATCTGCATCCTTAGTAAATGTCATTATCATCATTGAGAGCTTTCTGGTTCATTCTTTATTGAACTTTGGGAAGATGTCCAGAAAGTCTATTGGCATGTCTATTGCCCCTCCCACTTAGCTATTAGTCTGGTTGAGGGTCTGTCACACAGCTGCATATGACATCTTTATTGACTCTAAGCTTAGCTTAGGTTGCCCAAAAGAACTACTTATGTTCACATTAGCTAAACACTAAAATTTATAGAATCACAGAATATCAGCATTATGGGAGACAACAAAAAATTATCTAATTATTTAAAAATTATCTAATTATCAATTATCTAATCATCTGGAATACTTAATGTGGTACGGAATATATTATATTATAAAGCAAATCTTTCCATTATGAGACTGTTTTAATCCATAGAATCACTAAATGAGTTGATGGTTCTACCTTAACTCAAATTGGAATCTCCTTCCCTATAAGTTGACTCATTACTTTTAATCCTGCCTTCTGGAGCATATGACAGCACAAGCTTGGTTCCTTTGGCATATAATAGTTTCTTTTAATGTATTTAAGGTTAGGGATCATGGCCCTGCTAAGTCTTCTCTTCTCTAGACTAATCTTCCCAAGGTTCTTATATTCATCCTCATAGTCCACTTTTCCAAAGGAGACAAAGAATTTGGGCAAAAAATCTAGAAATATATAGGGTTGTAGAACATTTTATTTTAACATGAATAATGACAGATAACATTGGTAGCATTGAAACAGCTTATTTTTCAAAATGCCATTCAATCCAGAGAACTTTTTGAACCATCATAGTTTTGTAAAGAACAAAACAAAACAAAAAACATAATGAACATAAAAAAACTTTCAGTGAGTTTCATTCATTCAGCAAGTCTAAGAACTCCTTTGTCAGGAATGTGGACATGTTTAATTAGAGAATTAATTTTCAAAGCAGACTTGGGTGATACCTTTCTGTTCTTAGAAAGGATTTTTTTTTATCATTAACTTTTAGCCCTTATTGGTAAACAAATATCTAAAGGGAAATATCCACATTATTCAGAAAGAGTTGAAAAGTATTTCTGCAGTTGTTGGCACATTGTAGAAATTGAGAGCATTTGGTAAATCATTATTAAGCAATTCCCTGAGAATGCTCACTTAACTTGCACATTCCACCTCAGCTTTAGAAACCAACAGTTGCTGGAAACTTGCACAGCTCTCTTTTCTATGAGACAGAATTCCACTCCAGCCCACTCCTTTACCCCAATCCTGCTAGCAAGGCCACCTGAAGAGTTTAGGGACTGACCTTAGTTAGTTTATATAAGAACATTCACAAAATAGCTTGCCTAATAAGATTTCTCCTGTGATTTTTAAATTGTGCTTAGGTATGGTAGTTCAGGTGAGACAGCCTTGAACTAGTAGGAATGAATGCTAAGTAAATTCTTAACTCCAGTTTGTAGGTTCTTTTGAGTCAGTTACTGAGACAGCAAACATGGTACTGCCAAAGCTCAGTAGATTTACCTTTGGACCTTAATTCTTTGAATTATAATAACTTAAAGTAAATGCACAGATATGTTATTAAGAACAGAAGAATAGAGATATTTAACCTCCAGCAAGGGGGAAAAAAACTATATTTCTCAGGCACCTAATTTTTTAAGCAGTAATTTTTAAAGCAATATTTTTTAAAGCAAGGATTAAAGATTCAGACAGTATAGAGGGATAAGCACAAAATAAAAGGCAGCAGATCATAAAATCTTACAGTTAGAAGAGGACTTAAAGTCATTTTATTCAACCTTCTACCCCTTTCAGGGACCTCTTCTTTAATATTCCAAAAAGAAGGTCATTCAAGAAGCCCCAAGAATAAAGACTCTGCTAGAATGAGTCTAGAGCTTATGAATCATGGACTAAAAAAATATTAGCACCAGAAGGGATATGCAAGGATATATAGTTTAAACTCGTCATTTTAAAGATGGGGAAACTGACTTGCATAAAAGGGGAAGAACCCAATTGCCCAGAAATAACATTCCCATTGCCCACCATCCACTGGATTTTCTGGATTCCTACTCAGACTTCAGTATCATAGGCCAACCTTTGCCTAAAGCAGGAAGTTGCCTATGTGAGGTGATTTGAAGGAAATGAAAACGTTCCCCACATGCCTCACACTCAACATGTCCAAGGCAGAACTCATCTTTTCCTTCAAACTCATCCCACTTCAGAAGTTCCCCATTTCTGCCAAAGGTGCCATCCTTCTTCTAGTTTCCCACCTATATATAAAACCTTGAAGTTATTATGCTCAACTCCACACATTCCTTCACTTTATATATCCAGTCAGTTAACAAATCTTGTGGTTTCCATCTCAACATTTTTTGCCTGACTCTAACTCTACTCACAAAGGACCAACCTTAGTTCGGGCTCTCCTCACTACCACCTTAGATTTTTTTTCCTACCTTCCAAAACATTCTAGGGATTCTAAAGGGCAAAGGGGGGGGGGGAGGCTTCTAAGAGGCAGAGAGATGGCGGGGGGGGGGCAGTACTTGGAAAAGAATTGAAGGATCACTTATGTAGAGGCCTGGAGACAGATAAGCTGGTTCAAAACAGTATATGAAAGATCATAATACAAAAATCCTAGAAAGGTAAGTTTGAAGCATTCTTGGTCTATTAAATTTGTATTAAATGTCTCATAATAGATTGAATTTCACTTCAGATTAGGGTGACCAGGTCTTTTAGAGCTCTTTTCGTTTAAGCCCTCAATTAATAGTGTTGATTTATTTCTCTGTTCCTTGAAAAAATTACTCTGAGAAATTCTCAAATGGGGCATCTCATGACCTTTACCAGTCGTCTGGCTCATTACACCCCCTTTATGATATCATCTTGAGGCTGTTTACACTCTGAAATCCATTCTGAATGTTGATGGGTAGCTTCTTTAAAATGGTCCCATATTTAGAATCATCCAATCTCAAAGTTGGAAGGGACATCAGAGACAAGCTAGGTCAGCATTTATCCAAACAAACAGTCATCTGACAATAGAACTTCTTAACTTGGGTCCACAGACTCCAAAAGGTATTTGGAGAGATTTTAGAAGGTCTGTGATCTTGAACTAGGTGGTGGGGCAAGGGGAGGAGGAGGGAAGGAGAGAGATAAATTGTATGTTAATTCTCACTACCTCATATGGAAATTTAATATTTCCTTTCAATTATTACTATTTTTTTGTAAAGCATGCTATTCTGAGAAGAGCTCCAGAGGCTTCACCCAACTACCAAAAAAAAATGGTTGAACTGTGTGCTACAACTAGCCTAATAAATGACCACCCAGTCCCAATTAAAAATTTTTACTTAAGGCAGGGCTGGGGAATCTTTTTTCTGCCAAGGATCATTTGGATATTTCTAACATCATTTGCCTTCTATATTTGGTGAAACATTTAATTGATTCACCTTAAGAAAAAAAACTCCTAGAGTTTTTGAATTTCAAGTCCTTGCTGTGGTTGCTATGGCAGACCAAATGGTCCACAGGCTGGACATTTCCTGTCCTTGACTTTAGGGGAGCCAAATATTTCTCTGTGTCTCATTTTTCTTTTAGATACTGTTAGTTAAGAAACTTGGTGGCACAGTGGCCAGAGCAAGGGGCTTGGAATCATGAAGGCATATCTTTCTGAGTTCAAATTCAGCCTTCAATACTTAAAAGCTATGTCACCCTGTGAAAGTCACTTAACCCTCTTTGCCTCAGTTTCCTCATCTGTAAAAAGAACTGGAGAAGGAAAAAAGAAAATAATTCTAGTATCTTTGCTAAGAAAAAAATTCAAATGGGGTCCTAATGAATTGAACATGACTAGAAACAATTCTACAAAACTTATAACCAGTATGCAACAAGAGGGAAACTTGAACTAGGCTTTGAACCTGACTCCAAGGCCAGCTCTCTAGCACTTATACCACATTGCCTTTCAATAAGTCCTAGTCTAAAATACAAGTTCCTCAGCTTGCTATACAGTCTTCCCAAGTCTGATTTCTTCTACCAAGATTTCTAGATTTATTTCATATTACTCATATACACATATTCTGCTTTCTAGCCAAACTAAATTGTTTCCTGTAATCAATGTTTCATCTCCCAAGTCTACCCTTGCATAAGCTGTCCCCCATTACTCCTGTCTCAGCTCTGTCTTTTAGGATATCAAGCTTCCCTCAAGGCTCAACTGAGCTGCCACTTTCTGTGTGATCTCGCCTCACCCCCAGTTGTCAGTGTTTTCTCTCCCTCATTAAATTATCTTGTATAAACTTTTTTAAAGCTCCTCTTTGGCAAAGGCTGTTTTGTTTTTGGCTCTGTATCCCTGGGGTTTAACATGTTCCCTTGACATGGTAGATGAATAAATGCTTGATGAATTTAAATGAATAGCAATGTACCCAATGCTAAGCCTTTTAATGGAATTTCAAAGATTGCATAGAAAAGTAAAAGGGGAATTTAGATGGGTGTAGCTGATCAGGAGATTGGAGGATTAAAGTTTTAATCCTAGACCAGTCACTAATTAGCTGTGTAACCTTTGAGAAATTCCATAATTTATTTGGGCTTCAGTCTCATCTGAAAAATGAAGTTGGACTAGAAGACCCCTAAATTCTCTTCTAATTCTAGAAATTCTATGATTCTGGCCATATATATATATATATATATATATATATATATATATATATATATATGATGGACTTATGTTCCATTGTGAAAACATGCAGAGTAAATTCTAGGCAAAGTGCTTTCAGATATAGAAAACATGACTACTTAAAGTCATTCCATAGTCATCTTTAGTCTCATGAGGTACAATGTTGTGATTCTTGACACAAATGGCTATTCTTCCTTTTAAAATTACAATCTCAGGACAATGATGTACAAAGTCCATATTAGAAGCAAGTTTAAAGTGTTAATGTTACAGAGTCACAAAAATGTATTTCTAGAATGAACCAAATTCTATCAATACTAATCAAGAAACCTTGGTGTGTGAAAGCATTTTGTTGACTTTAGAGTTATTCTCAAATCAGCTTCAAACACATTTTTAGTATATTAATTATCTTTTATTGTCCTTATTTGCATGTCATTTCACCTCTTCATCTACACTTATATCTTTCTTGTTTATGCATGAATCTAGACATCTGGATACTACTAATAGGGCAGTTAGTATCACCCAGTGGTCGATCATCAACATTCTGTGACCATATATTAAGATTACTCTTAATGCCTAAAAAGATTCAAATTTGTATTTGTGTTACGTCAGCTAATGACTGATGATTAATAAAATAACAAAGGAATTCTGAAATAAGTATTTTTCCTAGATTTTTTTAAAAAGAGAAAATAAATTTAAGAAGAGGAACAATATGTAATATATATCTTATCTATTAAATCCTGAGCTCCCAAGGAGCTCACCTTATCATCTGTTTCTTAGGTTTTTCTCTCAAAGTCATTTCTAACCATTCTAATCAGGCAAATTCAACAAAGATTGCTAAGTGAATATTGTCTGAGCTCAAAACTGTTCTGGGAAGGATATGAAAGAAAGAAGTTTGAAATCTCCTACCTTCAAGAAACTTCCAACCTAATATATATAGCAATTGACTTTTATAGGAGTTTAAGATTTTCAAAGTGCTTCCTTCACTATAACTTTGTGAGTTTGGTACTGAAGGTATTATCCTAATTTTACAAATGAAGAAAAATCAAAATTAGAGAATGTTTAGGTAACCTCTCCAAGGTCATTAACCTGGTACATTGAAGAGGGAGATGAACATAGTCTTGTATTTGATTCCAGAGGAAGCAATAGATAGATGTTGTGAAGAGACAGATTTTGGGTTAAAATAAGGAAAAATTTCCCAACAATAACTGCAATACAAGTGTATGGCAGGACTGCACTGGGAAGTTGTAGGTTCTCCTTTCTTCAGAGTTCTTTAAACAATGGCTGGCTGAATATCTGCCAAGCATATTAGAGGCGAGGGCTAAGATGATGGAATATACTGGGACCAGTTGAACTCCTCCAAAATTTCCCTCCAAGCAACTTTGAAATGACACTTCAAAGTAAATTTCAGGATGAGAAAAATCAGCATAATTTCAGAGGGAGACATTTTTTTTCCAGTCTAATACAATTTGGGAAATCACTAGGAGAGGTTTATAACACCTGAATGTGTATGTTGCAGGAGCACCAATGGTGGACCTTGGAAGTAGCTACTGGTTCTTGTTGAAGAAGACCAAAATGACCTCACTATGCTTGAGACAAGTTATAGTGTGTCTGACAGTGGCTGAGCAGACCCATATGAGCTCAGAATGCTCTATTACAAGGCAAGCACAAATAGTCCATATGAACACCTAGGATAGGTACTCTAAACTTGCTTTTGCATGTTTCTTTTGAGTTGCTTCAATCCTGTCTTCCTCATAGAGTGCAGCATTCTCACTGAGGAGGGCATGCCATCCTAGGCAGTCCTGTGCCAGTGTCTACCATACAGTACAATCAATTCTAAAATTCTTAGGAGAGACTTTCAGGGTGTCTGGGTATCACTTCTTCTGACCTCCTTGTGAGCACTTGCCCTGAGTGAGTTCTCCATAAAATAGTCTTTTTGGAATTGTTCATCTGTCATTCTAACAATGTGCCCAACCCATTGTAGATGCACTTTCTGTAATAATGTTGGAATGCTAGGCAGTTTAGCTCAAGAAAGGACCTCAATTTCTAGTATTGTCTCCTGCCAGGTGATCTTCAAAATCTTCCTAAGACAATTTAAATGGAAGCAATTCATTTTTCTGACACAGTGCTGGTAGACTGCCCATGTTTTGCGGGCATACAGTAATGAAGTCAGCACAAGGGCTCTGTAGACTTTTGGTCTGGTAGATAGTATAATATCTCTTTCCCACATTTTCTGTTGGAGTCTCCCAAACACTGAATTACCTCTGGCAATGTTAGTGTCAACCTCATTGTCAATGTATACCTCCTTGGAAAGGAAACTACCAAGATAAGTGACCTTGTCCACAGTACTCAAAACTTTTCCATTTGCTATAATTGATGGTTCCACATATGGATGGTATGGTACCAGCTAATGAAGCATCTGTGTTTTCTCGTTGTTAATTATCAAACCAAAATTATCACAAGAAGCAGAGAATCGATCCATACTTTGTTTTATCTGAGCTTCAGAGGCTGCATTGAGTGTACAATCACTTGCAAACACCTTGGTCTTGGTTTGTTGCTTTATCAAGTTGAAGAATTTACCATCAGTGTGGTAGCTGACCTTGATGCTGTGCTCATCTTCAGTGGAAGCCTTTAATAATATGGCTAAAAATAGTATACTAAAAAGCATGGGAGCAAGGACACATCCCTGTTTCACTCCACTGTTGACCAGGAACTCTCCAGAGCATTATCTACTCTCCAGAACCCAGGCATGCATGCCATCATGAAATTAATGTACAAAAGTGATGAACTTCTATGGGCAATCAAATTTTGACATAATTTTCCATAAAATCACATGACTGGTATCAAAGGCCTTGAGTTCAGATCTACAAACATTGTATACATACCTCTATTCGGTTCCTAGTATTTTTCCTGGACTTACAGCAAACATCCAGGTGAAGGATCAGCCCCTTGAGAAGGACCCTAACAGGAATCTTCCCAGCAATGACTAAAAGAGAAACACCCCTGTGATTGTTGTAGAGCAATCTATTCCCTTTATCTTTATAGAGATTTAGAGTGGAGGCATTTTTGAATTCTCTGGGGATAACCTCTTCACACCATATAATGTGGAAAATTTCTGTCAACTTTTGAATGAGCAAAGGACACCCCACATTGTAGATCTCAGCTGGAATAGAATCAGCACAGGTGCTCTGCCACATGAGAGGAGATTAATGGTAGTCCAAACCTCTTCTTAAGATGAAACTTCAGCTAGGCATGGATTGACTTCAACCTGAGGTAAAAGGCCAGTGGCTTCTGCATTGACTGATGTGGATCCATCAGCACTGAATAGTTAAGATGCACCATACATCTTTGGCCCATAAATAGCCTTAAAGGCATCATGAAAGCACTTTGGATTGTTACTATCTGCATAAAATTGAATTTCATCTGCCTTCTTAATGAGCTGAATCCTGCATTTCTCTAAGCTTCACTTGTATTTTACTTTTGATGGAATTAAATGCTGCCTTCTTAGAAATGGATGAACTATCCTGCTGGTCAACCTTGTGGAGTTCTCATTGTTCATTTAGCAGCTTTTGTACCTGTCATTTTCATCATATCAGTCTTGATGTTTGTGAGTGTTCTGACTCAGATGAGCAAATGCTGCCCTGTACACCAGATTTCTGAAAGCTGCCCACTCTTTTTCTGCTCCATTGTTGCCAAACATGTATTAGCTCAATTTTCACTCCAAGTTAGCAACAAACTGTTCCTCTTAGAGAGACACTCCAATCTCGTCATTAATTCTTCTAGTAGTCATTTTGCCTTGGGGTCATTCAGTTGAATGTGAATATATAGTTTAGGGAGGATGAGGATGAGTCTGTGATCAGTCCAGCATTCTACATCACATACTGCCTTTGTCATTCTCACATTCTATCTATCTCTTCTCCTTACAATCTAGTAAACTAGTAGACTATAGTCTACTAAATGTCAGTTGTTTGCTGTGAGGGTATATCCAGGAAGGTTTATTGCATTTAAGTAAACAGAATTCAGTGTTTGGGATTCCCTGCCTTTTCTTGTAGTCTAAGCCTACTCTAGCATTAAAGTCACCCAGAATTTTATATACTTGTCCTTTTTTGGTACCTTGGGGATAAGAGTCTCCAAGTCTTCATAAATTTTTTCTTTGACTTCATCAAGGTTTACTGAAGATGATGGCAAGGCATTTTCCTGAAAGTTGCAATCTTATTGTCATGAGCCTGTCATTCATTCCTTTTGATAGGGATTCAATCTTATTGACTACCCCAGCTTCATGGTGCCCTGCTTCACCGTGGCCACTCCAGAAAAACATGTATCCAATTCCAACTGCAGTAAGATGACTTTCATTTGCTAGTCATGTTTCCCTCAGGGCTTCTATTTGATATGATACCTGGTGAGTTCTCTCACAACAAGAACTGTTCATCTTTCAGGTCTATTGGATCTTGTATTGTTTATGAGTTATGTGCAAGTTCCATGCTCCAATGGCGAGTGAAGTCTTCTTTGAAGAAGTTTTTGTAGTTTTTTTTTTTTGTCTTGACCACAGGGTAGATCCCTGTCTGGCACAGTAATCTGACCAGGATTGTATAAACAGACAATTTATAGGGTACCTTTTTAAATGCCCTCCTCACTCCAGGAAATGAGCAGTACAATCCTTAAAAGGGCTGTTCATACACCCAGGGGCTGCCAAATCCCTCTGTTCCTTTTAGCAAGGAAACAGATCATTGACCTGGGCTGCCTGGGTGTAGAGTTGTGACTGCACTCTCAGTGTATCCTACACTTGCTGCTTTGTCCCTTGCCTGTTGCCATAGGACTTTGAGACAGGAATGTTAAAGTGGTGTGTGTGTGTGTGTGTGTGATGTCTTTTGATTTGGATGTAAATTGGCAGAATTGCATAGTCATCAGCCTCACTCTCTCTTCAAAAGTCATCATGATCTATTGGCAGGATAGAGTCAAGACAACTGGTGATAGCTCTAGATGTAGTGGATGACCTTGGTGTCTTCAATATCTATCCAAGCTCTAGGTGCTACATAGATCTGCTTCAGCTGCCTTCATTGCCCTTGGAAAGAAGTAATCTCATCCACTCATTCCACCAGTAGAAGTCTTCACATGATTAGGATAGACACCCCAACTAACTCACCAATGAGTTTGAATTTGTTTACTTCAATCTGGTTTAATCTGCCTGAAGAAATAGTTTACTGGGGTGTGCCTGCTGTGCATGCTACAGCTTCTTAGAGTCACAAATAAGAATTAGGTGACTCAAACAGACATCAGAGCAGCACTGAAAAGGGTTCAGCAACCCTTACACCAAAGGTACTTGTCTTCATTGAGTACATTCTATACCCCTGGAGGCAGCACTAGCAGTTTCAGAAGCTCTCAGCCTAGAGACAGGAAGGAGGTCAGACTACTGGTCGAAAAGAGATTAAATGAGGATGCTTTGCTGGCATTGGTACAACTGCTCTTTTGCCATAAGTGCTTCTGGTTAATTCCAGGTCAGAGAGAATAACTTATTATTAGTCACAAGAGAACAATTAGAACAAGAGAAACCTCTTGGTTTCAGGGCCAAGTAGAAGGCTAGCACTTGAGACACCAGGATAATACAGGACCTGGTCAGAGTTTCAGAGCCAAGAGGAGCACTAGATTTGCATCAGCAAGGGAGCAGGGGCTATCCCTGTCAAAAACTAGACCCCAGACAAAGAGGTCATACCTCTACCACATCATCTTAGAAGCATCAGAAATAGAAAAACTACCCAGAACTAGTTCTGAAAACAGCATCATCATAAAGCCTGAAGGTCAGCACAGTGCCTCCCCACCCCAAGATGAACAGAGTTCAACTTTGAAATCAAATTCAAAGAAAAGAAATAGTCCAGTGAAATGAGCAAAAAAACAAAAAAAAAAGTATTTGGCCATAGAAAACTACTATAGTGGCAGGGAAGATCAAGATTTAAACTTAGAACTAAGAAAACAATATAAAAAGCAAAGCTACAAGCAAAGTTTTTTTTTTTAATTTTTCCCCTTTATTTATTTATTTATTTATTTTCAGCCATATGCACATGTATATTTTTAAGTTACAAAATTTCCTTCCATCCTCTTTTTCTACTTTCCTCCCCTCAGTGGGGAATAGTCAGGTTAGCATTGTACATACATATTTTTGATAAGCATGTTTACAGATTAGTTATTTTCAGTATGAGGAATTAGGATTAAAGGTAAAACAGACATAAGAGATAATTTTTATAAAGTGTACGTCAGATTCAGAAGGGTTTTTTTTTAAAAGCATAGTTTCAAAGAAAAATGCTAATTGGAACCAAGCTCAGCAAGAATTCCTACAAGAGTTGAAGGAAAGGAATGATAGAGGGGAAGCTGGGAAAAGAAATGAGAGTAATGAAATAACATTATGAAAATAGAATTAACAACTTGGTAAAAAGATGCACAAAAAATAATGAATAAATACTTTAAAAAACAGAATTGGTTTAATGATAAAAGAGGTCCAGAAACTCCTTTCATGACAGGATAGACCAAATGAAAAAGGTGGTACAAAAGTTTACTGAAGAAA
Organism: Macrotis lagotis; assembly: GCF_037893015.1. Taxonomy (NCBI): domain Eukaryota; kingdom Metazoa; phylum Chordata; class Mammalia; order Peramelemorphia; family Peramelidae; genus Macrotis; species Macrotis lagotis. The sequence goes on along the minus strand of NC_133658.1, from coordinate 174,840,999 downwards.
ATAGTTCCCTAAAATTAAAACTGGGAAAATGGGAGCTAATGACTCCATAAGACTTCAAGAAACAATAAAATAAAATAAAAAATGCAAAAATAGAAGAAAATGTGAGATATCACATTGGAAGAAAGACTAACCAGGAATACATATCAAGGAGAGATAATCTGAGAATTATTGGATGATTTGAACAAAATATATATATATATATATATATATATATATATATATATATATATGTATTATTAAGGAAAACTTCATCAGTATATTAGATCCAGAAGATAAAGTAGAAAATGAAAAAAATCTACCTCCTGAACGAGATCCCAAAATGAAAACTCCCAAGAATATTATAGCCAAATTCCAAACCTCTCAGGTCAAGGAGAAAATATTCGAAGCAATTTAAAAGAAACAAGTCACAGTCAGGATAGCAAGATTTAGTAATTTTCACATTAAAGAAGTGGAAAGTTTGAAATATGATATTCTAGAATGTAAAGGAGCTAGGTTTATAACCAAGAATAAACTGCTTGGCAAAACTGAGGATAGTCTTTCAGGGGGAATATAAATATTTAATAAAATGAAGGATTTCCAACATTCCTGATAAAAAGACCAGAGTTTAATAGACATGACTTTCAAATACAAGATTAAAGAAAGCACAAAAAAGGCAAATATGAAAGAATGATCAAAAGCAACTCAAGAAAGTTAAACTGTTTGCATTCTTATATAGGAAGATGATACATGGAATTCCTAAGAGCTTTATCATTATTAGAATTGTTGGAAAGAGTCTATATAGAGATCATCCACAAGTGTAAGTTGATTGTGTTGGGATGATCTAAAAAATGTAGGAATGAAAATAAAGGACAGAAGGGGAAAGGGAGTGGTAAGAATGGGGGAAGGGGGAATTTTCTCATAAAAGAGATCTAGAAAGAACTTTTACAATCAAAGGGAAATGGGGGTGAGGTGGTAAGCAATGCTAGAATCTCACTGTCATTGGAATTGGTTCAAATATATACATTTTCAGTTGGTTATAGAAATCTGTCTTGCCCAACAGAAAAATAGAGGGGAAAGAGATAAGAGATATGAAGGGAGAGGATGATACAAAGAGGGCAGAGTAATGAAGGCAATGATCAGAAGCAAAACAGACTTTTGAAGGTCAGGATAAAATAAGAGAGAAAGAGAAACAGGAAAATAGGGTACAAGGAAAAAGGTGTTAATTTGAATGGGATAAACTAATCCATGAGTTAAGGGCAGATAGCACAATGGTTTGGCTACTAAAATCCAACATAATATGCTATATAAAGAAATCCACTTGAAACAGAAAGACATGCACTAAACTTAAGGGCTGAAGGAGAATCTCTTTTACTTCAACAGAAGTAAAGGTTAATGGGGTGGCAATCCTAATCTTGGATGGGACAAAGTTAAAAAAGAGGGATTAGCATTTTGCTGGGAGGGTGGATAATGAAGTACTATGAAAAATAATTTACAGCAAGCTTCTTAGATAAAAGCTTCATTTCTTAAATGCATAGAGAACAGAGTCAAATTTACAAAAAGTGATATCTATTCTCCAACTGATTAAATAGTCAGAGGATAATAGACAATTTTCAAAAGAGGAAATCAGATCTATCTATAATCATATAAAATGTTCTAAATTATTGTTGAACAGAGAATGGCAAATTAGAACAGCTTTGAAGTACATCAAATTAGAAATGACAAATACAAGAAGGGAGAAGGGAAAATATAATGGTGGATTATTGTTGGAGTAGTGAACTGTTTCAATTATTCTAGAGGACAAAACAGAACTGTACCCAAAGGGCTATCAAACTGTGCATAACCTTTGATCCTGCAATTCCTCTATGAGATCTGTACCCCCAAAGAGATTTATACAAAAAAGTAAAAGCAGGGGCAGCTAGGTGGTGCAGTGAATAGAGCACCAGTCCTGGAGTTAGGAGTATCTCAAATCAGACCTCAGACATTTAATAATTACCTGACTGTATGACCTTGGACAAGTCACTCACCCCTTTGTCTTGCAAAAACTAAGGAAAAAAAATAATAGCAGCTCTTTTTGAGACAGCAAAAAAATTGGAAATTGAGGGAGGGACGCTCATGACTTGGAGAATGACTGAATAAATTGTGGCACACGATTGTGATGAAACACTATTTTACTATAAGAAATTATGAGATTAGTGTTTTCAGGAAAACATGGTAAGATCCGTTTGAATTGATGCATAGTAAAGGGCAATCATTAGACAGTAATAACAATGGTGTAATCATAATCAGATGTGAAAGACTTGATAACTCTGATCAAATCAATGATCCAGGGAACTAAAAAGAACTCATGGTGAAAAAATGCCATCTACCTCCAGAAAAAGAACTGGTAAACTGTGAGTACAAATTGAAGTATAATTTTCCAGTTTGTTTTATTTTATTTTACTTTGTTTTTTCATGATATAATTATTTCTAAGTATTTTGGTTCCCATGTACCTTAAGTGTGAAAATTTGACTAAAGATTTTATACAGGAAAAACCCTTCACTCATTTTTTCTATAGCATATCTTAGTTAATGGCATTCAACTAACTTGTCTATTCAACATTTTAATACAGTGCTATAAAACTGGTATAACACTGAAAAGAAATTTCATTCCACGAAGCTTTGTAAAGCTATAATAATTGTGAAGTGCATGATGGAAAGTCCGTAAAAAAGTACAGGTTTGATCTTTTTAAAAAAGACATTTTAGTAGCAATTTTAGATTTTGAGTGGAAAAGTGCAATTTGGTCTGTTACCAATGCCCTTGCATTTTTTTCAAATTTTACTATGATTTCTGTCTTTTATATTCAAGTTCTTTTCACACATATACCTACGTTTTCCACTGAGACCTTTTCCTTGTAACAAAAAAGAAAAACCAACCAACAAAACAATTGCATCTGGGTGTATGCAACATTGTCCTCCATCCATTTCTCTTCTAAGAATGTGTAAGAAAGAGCATATTTTTTCATCTCTGAGACTGATCATTGAAGGTATAGGCTTCATTTGTCTTTAGAATTTTACCTACAATTCTGTAATTAGTGTCTATATTCAAAGAATCAGAGATAAGATAGAAGAAACTTCAAGATATCTAGTTCAATACATCCCTCCTTTTTTTTCAAACAAGAAAAATAAATTTCTAGATTACAGTGGTAATTAGAGGTAGGACTTTAACTCAGATACTTTAAATCCAAAGCAGTAATTTTTTGACTACTTCACACTGCTTCCTATAACTGCTAATTCTGCTTTTATCACTCTGCATCTATTCATTCCAACCTTCTCAATGATTCTCTGAATGCTGCATTATTGTTATTTCTTTGGGAAAAAATAATACTCTATTATAGTAATATGTTGTAATTTATTTAATCATTCCTCAGTTAATGAGTGTCCATTTTATTTCTTTTTCATTTTCATTTGATTCTTTTGCTACCACAGAAAGTTTTGCCTTGAATATTTTATATATATATATATATATATATATATATATATATATATATAGAGAGAGAGAGAGAGAGAGAGAGAGAGAGAGAGAGAGAGAGTGAGAGAGAGAGTCTTTCTTTTTAGCTTTGCTCTCCTTGTGATAACATACCAGTAATGAAATCTCTGGGTCAAACGATATATGAATAGTTAAGTGATTTTTGTCATTAAATTCTCAATTAGCTTTTATAACTGTAGGATCAAATAATAGGTCAATCATCAATATAATATTGTGCCTTTCTTTTCAAAGCCAAACCAACCTTGACTGTTTTCATCTTTTATCATTTTTGGCAATTTAGTATGTATGAAATGAATTCTCAAAGCTATTTTAAATTTTCATTTCACTTATTGTTCATTTCACTTGGTATTATTGGTTTGAAGCATTTTTTATTATCACTTTTGAAGTAGACTCCTATATGGTACCCATGCTTCTAGTTTCCTTCTGCTCCAAATCATTTTACATATTACCATAAGAGTTCTTCTTGAAAACTTTATTTTCATTATTCCACTCTTCTATTCAGTATCCCTCCATGACCCCCCTGCTGCCCTAAAGATAAACTACTCATCCTTCAAGAGCTTCTATTTGTTTCCCATACCTTTCTAATTTATATCCTGCAATTTATCAATGCAATCTCTTAGTTACAGGCAACTTAATACTTTCCCATTCCCATGAACAGAAAAGGTTCATTCTTACTTCTGTGGCTTTACTCATGCTGCCCCTTCTCTAATTGGAAAGCATTTCCTGATTCCTCCAGCCCATATTGTTGTCTTCATCCTCTGAATTCCTTTAATACTTAATATTATTGGTATAACACTGATTTAATGGTCACATATGTCATTTTCTCCATGAAATCACAAAATCCTTGAGGGTAGGATCCTTAGGGTTATGGACTTAGAAGTCAGAAGTCAACTTAATGATCATCTAGTTCACCCATTACATTTTATTGATGACAAAAGCCTAGAGAGACTAAGTGGGTTATTCAAAATCACACAGGTGACCTCCTGGACTACAAATTCAGAATCCTCTTTATTATACTGTACTGCCCTCCATAAAAATTGAAGTTTTTTATTCATTTAATAGATCCCACAGAATCAATCACATATTTAGCAATTAAAAAATTGCTAAAATGCAATGAATTATTGAATTAAACATAGCAGTTAAGAATCTCCTTCACCTCAAAATGTTTTACTTTCCTACACACCACAAAAAAAGGAATCACTGGGCTTATGTGCTACTTACACATCCTAAATAAGTAAAATATCAAAAAACTAATCTAGTTACTTGGAATTGCAGTGTCTATATTATACCAAATTATACTATACTATACCATACCATATTATACCATACCATACCCCACCTTACCATACCATACCACCCCCTACTATATCATTTCATATTATATAGCACTATCCTGTACTGTACTATATTATACTATACTGTACTGTACCATACACTATACTATACTGTGCTATACTGGGCAGTTAGATGGCACAGTGAATAGAGCACTGGTCTTGGATTCAGGAGGACAAGAGTTCAAATCCAGCCTCAGACACTTGATTCTTATTAGGTGTGTGGCCTTGGGCAAGTCACTTAACCCTGATTGCCTCGCATCCAAGGCCATTGCCAGTCATGCTGATTCATATCTAGTCACTGGACCCTGATTACTTTAGAGGAGAGAGTGAGACTGGTGACTTAGCACAGCACGCCCTCACCCAAATCCAATTCATATGCTTGTCATGATATCATTTCCCTGATGTTGTGGTCTTCATTGGAAATGAAGGAAAATATTATTATCATACTATACTATACTGTACCATACCATATTGTATCATACCATACCATACCATACCCCATACCATACCCTACCCTACCCTACCCTACTGTACCGTACCGTACCGTACTGTACCGTACCATACCGTACCGTACCATACCATACCATACCATACTATACTATGCAATAAAAAATAAATTTAATGAAGATAATTCTCACTAGAAAATGTCTATACCCTATAGTGTTTTTCCTATAACATATTTTTAACTTGGGTTTCATGAACTATAAAAATACATATATTTTGATAGCTATTATAATATAATTTGTTTTCTTTTTAATATTATTTAGTTTAGTTATGCATTAAGAAATATCTTAAGAAGGGGTTCATAGGTTTCACTAGACTGCCAAAAGGGTTCATGAAACACAAACTATTAAGAATATTTATCTTATGTTCTCATGCATATCTTTCTCTCTAATACAAAATAGGCCATTTACAATTTATTTTAATTATTCTTGATTGATTACTAAAGTTCAAAAATTATAGTTTCTTATTTTCTAATTGCCATCTTAGTCATGCATAAACCATAATTTTATCTTTAGCATTTCAGCTAACATTAATTAAAAATAGAGTAAGGATCATCAACATTTGTCTGTGGAAAGTTATAAGAAATATTAAAAAAGAAAAATTTCCTTGTTGATTTAATTTGGACCATTGATATTGTGAAACTTATTTTATGATTTTTTAAGAACAGAGTATTATACATTTTAGCTCATTCCATGCTGTTATTCCCCGTTATCTTTTAATTAGACTATAAAAACTAGTAACTTTTTTATTTTTTCACTTGAACATGTGAACTCCTAGAAGTTTCTGAATCAAGAAAAATTTGCCTTCATATATCACATATGGTTACTATCCAATTTGTAAAATCAAACTTAACACCTTTGTGGAAGAAAGAAAAATAATATGGAATGGGAAAAAATAATCCTGAGAAGCTGTTTTGAGGCCTCCTCAGTTCTTACATTCTTATCAGTGTCATATTTGATAACCGATACCTCCTTCTGTTTGAGTAAGAAAGGGGGAGCCTCTCTCCCACCTAATTCTTGCCAATAGAGTAATAGTGCCCCAGAGAGTCATAAAATTGAAGAGGAACATTCTAAAGCAAGTTAAGTCCCTCTAGATTTGAATTTAAATAAGACAGACAACTTCCTGTTTCATTAATAAAGGACAAATTCTTCATTCCAAACTGACTCCTTCCAATGGCAGAAATCCCTCCAAATGAGTTGGGATAAAGCCTTAGGTTCTAGCATGAATTCACAAGGCTCAAGACATATGATGTGATTTGATTAGTAGTGATTGTAGGAGGAATCATTTTACACAAATCTTTTTGAGTCTGTGTATTCCTCCCTCTCTTTCCCCCTTTTATGGATGGTGAGAACAGCTCTTAGTTGCTTCACAGGACATCTCTTTTGGGAGGCCTTGAGAAATTAGTGGCTCTCATCCTTTGTTTTTAAAGATCCCAAGTGTCTTGGCCCCTATCAAATTTAGAGGTCTGGGTACTCATTAACAAATTAGATTTTGTGTCTTTTATATGAGCAAACCCTAACTAATGAAATACTTCTAATGACCCTCTTGCTCTTCTCTTCTCAGTATTTCTCTAAGTCTGTTTCTTGACCTCCACATTTGAGTTACACTCTCAACATGAAATGATTTAAATCTGAATGTAATTTTGAAAAAAACAACTATCAGCATTAGAAAAATCAAATGAAATTAGAATAATCAAATTATTCAAGCTTGACATTTCCACCAATGTCATGAAAATGCCTATCTAATTTTGAAGGAGTTATGTCCTACATGAAATATGTTTCATGGGCATTATTGAGAAAATTCCTTTTACCTTTGCACATTATTTTCCTTAGTGTTCTTTGGAAACAAATCATTGAATCTGAGCTGATCTGTGTCAAATATTGATTTTGATTTCTTCTCTCATTAGATTTGAGTGCATTAAATCCCTGCAGAAAAGTCTCAGTGCTTCCAAGGTGAAGCAATTGAATGTCAATTTAGTAGCAGGTCATGCTTCAATTCAGAACAGAAGGTAAGCAGGGTGTGACATAAAAAATGTATTGTCCACTTCAGTGTCTTAACTGGTTCGATTTCTTTTTGCTTTTTTGAGTAAAAGACTCAAATTTTAATTAATCAGAAAAAATTGAGAAAATCAGATGCCAAAGAACCTGAAAAAGGGAATATTAACAGTATATTAAATCATGCCAAATTGAGAACTCTAAGAGACCTTTAGATAAAGGATTCTTAACTTATTTTGTGTATATTTTGAATCATCTGGGCAGTTCAGTAAAGACTATGGAAGTCTTTCTAAAATAATATTTTTGAATACATAAAATAAAGTACATAATATTATAAAGGAAATAAATGATAATGTGATACAATTATCACAGGATTTCAAAACCAGTATCATGAAGCTCAGATAAAGAATCATAGATTTAGACATAGATGAATCCAATCCCTGTTTAAAAGAGAAAGAAATGATACAGAGGGGGTGGATTAGACTTATCCAAGTTTTTGTTAGATTCTTGGTCTAAAACTGAGGTCTCTTGGTTTTTATAAAACCAACTCTTTCAATGGTACCCCATAGTCTTTCAATTCATTCCAATTTCATTTAAATCTGTATGCATTCATTATTAAATACCAAGTACCATACTAGAAAATCTGGATATAAAGTAAAATATTCATATATATAATATAATATATATATGGAGATAGACAGACAGATGATAGATAGATAGATAGATAGATAGATAGATAGATAGATAGATAGATAGATAGATAGATATAAAACAGTGGGTAGCCTTTAATGTATTTAGCTGACGTTCTTAATCAATACTCTGGATTATTGGATCAAAATGATGATGTCATTTGAATAGAAAATATTTTTGATGACACCTTAAGAGAGAATAGAGACTACACTGATTATTTGTATCTGAACTAAAATTAGGATTCAAAAATGCATTTCAGATCTTTGAGGTCTAACAGAGATTGAAACCATTTTTTGTTCACCTAGCAGCAGCAAAATTATCCAGAATTATTTAAATCAACAAATATATTCCTATAGAACTTCATTCATTCTATACCCTTGAAAATTAAATCAGGATGTAAAAGAAAGGAAGACAGTTCAATGACAACTCACTTTTTATTCCATATTCTGTTTTTATTTGCTAGTGGTGGCTCTGAATCATTCCAAAAGCAAACTGATCATCCCATGTAATATCAAAATTTGTGATATTTCAGTTTTAGAATTGACAATGAGACTATAAGGAAAGTACCTCTATTCCTTTTTTGTTCCTAGCTTAAAAAATTCCATGATATTTCTAACTGCTCTTTATATCTCTTTAGAATGATGGATACAGTGTAGAGTTTTAATATAATATGTGTTCAATGATGTCATCCATACAAAGTAATAAATCAAAATTGAATAACATGGAAAATCTGAGCATAAATTTTCATTAAGACATTGAGTATACACTTAAAAAGAATTCAACATTTCCCCAAAGGATTTTTATTTCTATACTAAACATTTAATGGGAGAGTAAAATTGTTTTCCCTTGTGGAAGCCAGTTTGGACTTATATATTCACTTAGTCTCAAGTGTGTTTTCACTGCATTATTTGTATATAGTAACCAGGGGAAGTGAGAAATAAAATAAGAATTGCTAAAAATCCAATTCATAGACAAGCTTTCTTCCATGTTTTGAAGCATCCATCATTTCCTTTGTATGGAAGCTCCCTAAACCATGTAATGTAAAAAACCTGATTCTATGCAATTCTCAATCATATCCTTCTATCCTCTTCCACAGTCTTGACCCAACATGGTACAGACTTCCCTTTTGGTCCTGACTACATCATGGAGATCGATATTACATTTTGGCAGATCCTTGATGATTCTTGCTTTGTTTCATGGGTTGCCTACCTCATTTTCTTTTCACACTTGTCCTTGAAAATGACTTTAATAATTCTTCACATTTAAGTCCCATATATCATAACAAACTTAAAATTACCATGAATCTTCCTATTGCCTTTTAGATCACCTATACTTTTTTAATTCTTTTCATATCATTGTTTTTCATGATTTTACACCATATAGAATCACTAGGAAAATAGTGACCCTTCAAGTAAGGGGTTTTCTCTTATTTCTATTAAGGGGAGCTACTTAAGGTCATTGAAAGTATTGTACAAATGCCTAAAGTCAATTAGTCATACTTTCTTTCTCTTATTCAATACTTAGCACAGTTTCTTATCTACTGTAGTTCCTTTATATACTGATAGAATATCTAAATGTATTTTTCCCACTACAAAGCAGAATGAAGTTGGAATTATTAGAAACATGGTATGTATCCCAAGAGGCAACTGAACCTGTAGATTTGTTGCATTTTACACCTATTTGTTATTTTTCCTGTATGATCTATAAAAGTTCTTAGTATGAGATGGCATTATTAGGTCACGAACTAGTCTTTCTTCAGGCTTACTTTCTTTTCCATTGCCTTTTGATGTTTCATGTGATTATAGTTTTCATTATTTTCCATTGGCCTCATTCAATATTTCTGAACAAGTATATATTCCAATTTAATATTGTCCTTGGCATCTTTGTCTCCCTGGCAAGCAAAACAAGAGTTTGTTGACTGAAATGGCTTTTTGGGACCTTTTTTTGCATCTTTTTACCAGCTTTTTAAAATTCCAGTGGTTTGGTTAATTACTTGCGTAGCATTATGACAAACTTCCCTAATAAATACTGATAAATATAGTATCTTTTCCCATTATACTTCCATCAACAACTTACTTAAATTGTTTAATAATTACACCTATAATTTCTGAATGAAATTCTTCTTTCTCCTTTGTTCTAATTTATTATATTTAAATTTTTTCTAACAATTCAATAATCTGACTGCATACATACAACTGATTCTGATAGGTCTTCCATTTATTTTTTAGGTTTTTGCAAGGCAATGGGGTTAAGTGACTTGCCCAAAGCCACACAGCTAGGTAATTATTAAGTGTCTGAGGTCAGATTTGAACTCAGGTACTCCTGACTCCAGAGCCAGTGCTCTATCTATTGCACCACCTAGCCGCCCCCTAGGTCTTCTATTTTGTTAACTAACTGTTTCCTGTCTACTGAGATATAATCTTTAAGAAAATAATAAAAAAATCTAGAGGAAATCCTGTAACATATTGGGTAGAGCCTTCATGAAGAATTTGTAGAAGATATGGGTAACAATTGCATAGGAAAAGATGGCACAGTGAAATGCAATGTACATCACTGGATTAAGTGTCCCCATTGAAACAATAACTAATTTATTTTTCCCAGTAGATAATTTGAAGGATACTACAAGTGGGTTATTTTGAAAATTTTCAAAACCAATTTAAATGTTAGTACCCTAAATAAAACTCTAAATTTTCAAAACCAATTTAAATGTTAGTACTCTAAATAAAACTCTAAATAAAAATTGTTTGTCCAAAAGGCAATTACTTGATCCGCTCCTAGAAAAAATGGACTTAGTTACTGATTTTTTTTCTTTTGGTGAAAACATCAGGTAGTATTAAGTCTCTTACAATCTTTTGTTTTTATCTAGGAGCCCTTGATTTACATAAAGTTATAGCTAATCATGTATATGACCTCCATGTTCTTTGTGAAGATGTAAATAAGGAAGTTGGTGGATTGAGTTTCATTTTATATCCACATTGAATAAGAAATTTATTTTTGTGAAATTTTAGCCCTTTGAAGCTTTTAATAAGTGGAAGTAAATGGGTCACAATGAGAATAATAGCAATTTATTTGCCATGTATTTCAAAAGATGAGGAAATAGAGGAATCCTATGAAGAACTAGATAAGAGTTTCCAAACATGTCAGGAAATCAAAATGATTTATTTAGGAAAACTCTTTATAGATCAGAAGCTGAAACATTAAAATTATTAGTACTCTGTATTATTATCTGATTTCCTTATGTAAACCACTTTGAAAAAGTAAAAAAGCATATTGACTTCAAATACCTATCTTTTGTTTATTTGCTTATTTTAAATATTCATTGGGTCCTAATCTGATATAATTTTATAAGTTGTTTTCCATATAACTCATTGTTTAACTATAGTCAAGATTTTGCTCCCAGACAAGTCCCTTTAGCATTGACAGATTGTGTCCCTAGAAGGCAGTTCTTTCTTTCCTCAGAGTTCTAGAAGTTATCCTAATGTAGATTAGAATGGTCTACTAGAACAGTCACATAATATTCTTCTCACATGTGTTTCCCAATATCTAATGACAAGTTAACATCTCCATAAAATTAATTGACCGGACAAACTTAAGGAACTTTAAGTGAAATACATTCACTTAGAAGATATAAGAAGAAGGGTTATTATAAAGCTAATTTCTTCCAAGGTCTAAGATTTAACCTCCCAGAGATATGTATAGTGTCCAAAGGAAAATAGACTCAACCTTAGAAAACATGTATGTCAAAAAAGTATTTTACTCCCTTCATAAAGTACTCAGGAAGTTTCTTTTAAGTGAGTGTAGTAGTAGTAGTAGTAGTAGTAGTAGTAGTAGTAGTAGTAGTAGTAGTAGTAGTAGTAGTAGTCTATCCTCCATTCCAAATTCCAATATTGTCATCATCCATTGCTATCATATGGCTCTTGAATAAGAAAGCCATCTGATCATTTGAAGATCTCAGGATTTTCCTTCGGTCAAGGATGGGCCAGATGAAGTGGTAAAAGAGACATCTCCCCACTCCCTTACCACTTTCAAGTCATCCTCTCAGGGATATGCTTAGATCTATTCTATCACTAGCCTTCCCTTCTTTTAGAACATGAGATTTTGAACTAGCTTAGTGTTTTATCCAAACTCTATATTATCTCTTCCATTCACAAATTTTTTTTCCTGGAAAATCAAGTCAATAAACACTTATTAAATATATTATGTATCTGACATTGTGCCAGGCACTGAAAATACAAATACAAATTAGAAAGAAAAATAATTGCTGACATCAATGAGTTTATATTCTGATGCAGAAGACAGCACATTTATTGAAAAGTTGAAAAGGTTTTGGGTCATGGGAAAAATAGGAAGGGGGCAGAAGAAAAAAAATCAAGGAGAGTCAATAGTACAGTCTTGAGATCAATGACAGACTTGAATAACCTAACTAAAATGAAAGTTCTGCTAGAAAGCAGACATTCAGAAAGAGAAACCTCAGAATATATTTCTAATGTGTGAAGTCCAGGATGAAGTGTGTGGCATGTTCTGTCTTCATTCGATACCTAAATATATATCATTTCTCACAAATTGTTAAAGACCTGTTTTTACTTAGTTTAAATCTGATTGATTTTTCCTCAAAATTTTAAGTAATATGTATGTTAATCATTATCTTTATAAAGAAAATTGTAATCTTAGAATAATGAGCTCTAATACTCAAGAGCCCAAACTTGACTTGATATATCATGGTTAGTTTAAGAGTTAAGAAGCAACAATTGTAGAAGAAATGACAATCCAAGTGCACAAAGGTTTGATGTGTTTCTGTAGATGTAGTATCCTCTGTGGCTATCTCCTAGCCCCTCTCTCTTTTACACTGTCAGTTTTCCTTCAATTCAAAAACTTTCCTGGCTTGTCAATAATGCTACCCCAGTTCAAATTTCTCTATTGTTTCTTTGAGGTGTCCAAATTGTATTTCCCAGAAATTTTATACTTAGTACCAGGACATTTTTCCTACCACCTCTAAGGAGGCTTTTACTAGATCAGTATTCTCATTAACTTTGTAAGATCATACTCCTCTATTGCTGAGGTTTTTGATCTTAAAGGATCCATTTTCTCAAAGTTCATCTTTTCCCATTGTAAATATGATGGGCTCAAACTTAAAAGCACTTTTATTAGGTGATTATGAATGGGAAGTACATTAGAGATGTGCAAATATTTCCCTGCAGAAAGTGTCTTGTTAAAATCTCTGGTCATTTGGGGGAATGAGCAAATTTCTTGCTTCCAAAAGTAAAACATGAAAGGAGTATCACAGAAGTATTGAAGAAATCAGAAAGCCAGTCCTAAGCCAGTGGCCTCAAATTGAAGCTGTAATTTGAAGCTTCCCAGTGGACACTGAAGGTCATGGGGCTTTATTTATTATTGTAATTATAAGGACAATAAAACTACAATAGGCAACAATTTCATGCTGACTTGCCAGAGGTCCATGTGACAGCTGTTTCTCCTTGTCAGCACTTCTTTCTAGGAGATGAAGTCCAAATGAGCAGATTCAGCAAATGTGCATTAATTTATTTACACATGGCAAAACAGTTACTGACTGGCAGTTGTTGATAAAGATGTATCATCCCAGAGTTGTTTTTGTTTTTGTTTTTGTTTTCATCTAGAAGGCTGTGAACTGAGATTGTGAATTCCTTTTATCACTTCCACATGGGTTGTCTTCTCCATACAAATAAGCACAGTGAGAGAGGGCTCTCATTTCTCATTTTCTAAAACAAAGAAAGGAGTCAATTATTTCTAGTGCTTTGGAGGTTGGTAGTCACCTGAAGTATTTAAGTAAGAAGGTAACCTATATTAAAGTATTCAACAGATTCTCTGCAAGGTCTATTTAAAAAAAATCAAAAGAGGAAAACAAAGCAGGCAAGCCCTTCCATTTATCACAGATATTAATTATATCACTATCTTTGGTTTGCAGGACTTGGAGATTATAAAGAATGTAACGACCATTTTGGCATATTGAAAATTACTCATTATTAATGCAAATTAAGTAACAAATATCAGGCTGCTGAATAAGGGGTGGTCCACATCAAAAGGACTCATTTGACTTTTGAAGTGAATTTTCTACTTTATAACAGAAACAATCTTTAAAACATTATTATTAAGAGCAGTTCATCTAGGTTAATCTTTTCCAGTGTGAAGTTGCTCTTCACAGAATCTGCCACTCTTTTTTTTATAAAGTTATTTAAGAGAAAAACCCTATGTTGACAAAGAAAAATTATGTGAAATAATTATTAAATTGTCTGGAGTGACAAGAATAAGAATATGCAAAACTCTAGTAAGACACCAACTATAAAAGAAGAAAACAAACCGACTCTATACTGGATAAATTTAGCTAAAAAAAGTCAAGTAAATGATTGCATTTGCATTGAAAAATGATTACTTAATAAGTCTCTGAGACTGACTTTTAATAGTTATAAAAGATTTATGCCATCCTTGTGAAGAATATTCCCATTCTATGGACAAGAACAAAAAAAAATTAGAATAAAGAATGAGCACCAGCACTAGGCCATTCAGTATTCTCTGATTGTATCATTTAAGGAATAGGAATATGAAAAATTTAAGGGATCAGCATTGCACAAATTCCCAGACTTACTGGTATTCATGTTGTCTAGTAGATCAAGTGTCAGTGAGTCTTACCCCTTTTTGTCACTAAGATCATTACCTCTCACCATTATTGCTGGCCTGTGAAGTCTTTGAAGGTAGAAAAAAAAAACATGATTTCATTAATAATTTAGCTTCAGAATTGGAGTTTTGTACTTTCATATATTTATATTTTATGTTTGTAAAAATTCAATATTTCTGAAAAAGAGAAATTGACAGGGGTTCCTTTCATGGATAATGCCTTCATGTTAGGTAAAAACATCCCAAATTATTAGTGGGGGATGAAAATGATATTTCTTTTGAGTGGAGATGTCTTCAGATGACAGACTGATTTAATGCTTCCATTTGTGCTAATTATACATGGCACGAAGCATACTTTCATTATTTTTGTAATTTTTTTATTTCACAGAAGAGATGAGGTTTATTATCTTAAAAATTTTGAATCGACCAATTCAAATCACCTTTAGAAATGTATTGCTATAATAAATACCATTGTAAATATATCCAATATAGTAAGCTCCCAATCTCTAGAGATATATGAGATGTTTAGGAAGATAAATCCATGATACGTGTTCTGCTTGATTTCTCAAAAAATGAGTAATATTTAAATCGATGACAAGAGGAAGTAGTCTTTGAGGTTTGGTTTCACTGGAGGATGACACATGTTTGCAAACAAACCATAGCATGTGTGAAGAAAACAAATATTTAAAGATATCTAAGGATGCACATTTTAAAAAAGTAAAGCACTTAACATTGGATTAAATTTTGGTCTTAGATATCGTGAGGTTGGAATGCATCTATTCAAGTAAGCATTCATAATGTATTTGTTGGCATGGAGGTTAAGGGACTTAGTCTTCACCTGCTAGGCAGCTGTTTAAATGTCTTGAGTATATCTAGGAATGGACTAGTAATTGTTTTTAATTAAGCATTTTTTGAAAAACATTCCTCCTTTAATTTTAAATTCCAAATTTTCTCCTTCCCTCAAAAGTCTCCTAGCACAATCTTGGATGAATCTCCAATGGTTTAATCTCTGTGATGCCACACTGTAAACAGCACCCCCAATTATGTCATTTCTTTCAATATCTTAATGGTCCTCTGAAGAAAGAAATTAAGAGCATACCATAATTTTGTTTTTTCCTAATGATAATTTTCTTTTTTATAATAACACAAATAATCATCATTTATAGCACTTTGAAGTTTGTGAAGTGCTTTGCATCTATTATCTCAGCTGATCCTCACAAACAACTCTGGGAGCTAGAATTTTTTATTGACTTTTTTAGATTAGAAAACATCAGGGACTATCTTTTGCTGCTTTTTATATCTCTGATCCTTGGCATTATGTAGTAAATAGATAATAAATATTTATTCATTTAAGAAAACTGAATCTCAGATTCAGTAATTTTTCCATGGTCACCCAGAAAATATATGTCTAAGGTGGGATTCAAAGAAATTCTTTGCTTCTAATTTTTACATAGACAATTAAAGTAATATTTCAAACTTTGATAAAAATAAAATAATCAAGTAACTAAATAAAGGATCATGAAAATGAGAAATTTGATGGAAGAGATTCCTTAGTATGAAACCTGTATGAACAATTTTTGTCATTTAGTATGCCTGTCAAACTGAATGGAAGGACTGGGTCCTTAGCATTGTGCTTTCATTGTGCTTGGCCTAAGGCAAGATTTTATGTGATAAATTAAATTCAATAAGCATTTATTATTTGGTTTTCAACAGATTACCTTTACTAAGGATTTCATATATGTTGTATGTTATATGACCCTCCCAACAACTCTGTGGGGTTGGTAAGGCAAAAATCATTATCACACTTACACAGGAGGAACCTCAATCTCAGAGGTTGAGACTGACCTACCTACAATCACAAAGCTCTTAAATGATAGAGTTTGTGCAGACCCAATCAATATTTCCACTCCACCATTCTATTCTGAGAACATTTTTTGTTAATTTAAAATATATTAGTAATGAAAAAATATTGTTTTTTCAAAGAAAACATTTAAGTCATTTTTTGCATACCATGTTGCTTTTTGAAAACTAGTATGATAATGTATAAATAGTATGCCAATAGTATATTGTCAATAAATGTTTGAGGCAGGAAAGTAATGGTAGAAAAGACGAAAGTAGGCAAAGCAAGAGAAAGGAAGGCAAAGACAGGGAACAGAAGGGAAGAATTGGGAATGAATTTTGATAGCAATTTATACAGGTTTTGGAAAGAGTTTAAAACATTTTAAATATATGTACTATTTAAGACCAAGTCCTTATGAATCATTTCTCATTATCTTCTAGTTACATCAGGTTATAGTTTCTAAGAAGCAAGGATAATTTAAAATAGCACAGAGCAGATCCTATAATCTTTCTTCCCAATAACATGAGCATTGTGTTGTTGCCTAATTACTGTAACTATAGAAAAAATTAAACTTTTTTTTGGTGGGAAGGTGAAAGAAGTCTAGAAAGACTTTCTGGGAGAGATGGAGCTTTAGTACTTTCTTAAAGAATAGCAATGCAATTTGGAGATTATTTGAATATCAATCTGCCACATTCAAAAATATTGGTAATAAATTAAGGCCCCCATGTTTTGACTTCTAATAGCTTTTTCGCTGCTTTTCTTGCCTAACTCCCCCACCCCCACCACTTTTGCCCCTAAATCCCTCATGGTCTCCTGATGGCTGAAGAACTAAACTAAAATATACTGGCAGATTCTCTCTATTTCTGTTACTTGGCTGATATAACCAAACTAGGATCCATCTCTCAAACCCCTTTCCAGGGCAGCAATAGTAGCCATAATATTTTCCATTAGAAGCTTCATCAAAAAGCTGAGTGGGTTTTTAAAAATAGATATCTTGACCTCAGCGCTCCTCTCAGCTGGGAAACTATCATTCTTTGGTGAATGAGAAAGAACAGAGTTGAGTGCCAAGTACTTCTGATTGGAGTTCACACTGAAAACCCTGCCAGTTTCATTTGCTGTATGACTGACTTTGTATCACAGTAAATGATTCTTCTAGGTACCACATACAAAACAGTCTATGTTGCTTTATGAATGTGGATGAGAGCATGTCCTCTTATTGATAGAAGGATAGGATTTAAAGCTGGAAGGAACTTTAGGGAACACATACTGTAAGTCTTTCATTTTGTTAAAGGGTAAATTGAGACTCAGAGATGTTATATGATTTGTCCAAGGCATAGGGATAATTAATAACAGAGCTGTGATTCGAACCCAATTCATCTGACCCCAAAATCAATGTGTTGTCAAGTTTACTAAAATGGAATAATGTAACAATTTTCCTGTTTAATTTTTATTCTATTGTACTTTTAAAGAATTTTTCCCATATTATTTGATTTCATGCTCACAGCTAAATCTGTGAAGCATGTAAGCTTTATTATTCTCATTGTTTTTGTGGTTGAATAAACTGTGCCTAGGAAAAGTTACAACAGAGCTGGGAATGAGGTTATTAATTTATTTTTATTTTTTAATATTCATTAAAAATAGATCCTAATTCTGTCATCCCTTCCCAATCTTTCCCCTACTGCCTGAAAAGGCAAGCAATGTGATATCAATTATATATGTCAAATCATACAAAACCATTTTAAAGATGTCAGGGGAAAATGAAAAGCAAGAAAAGTGCAAAAGGTATGCTTTAATTTGCATTCAGAGTTCATTTGTTCTCTCTAAATGGATACTATTTTTCATTATGGGTCCTTTGGAAATATCTTGCATCATTGTACTGATTTGAGGAGACAAGTCCTCCATAGTTACAAAATCACAGTTACTGTATACAATATTCTCCTGATTGTTGTCACTGAACTTTACATCAGTTCATATAAGTCTTCCCAGGTTTTTTTCTGAAACAGCATGTTTTGTTATTTCCTCTAGCACGATGTTAATCTATCCCAATCTTGTGCTGAAACTTGTTCAGTCATTCCCAAATTGTGTGGCATCCCCTCAATTTGCCATGACAAAAAGAGCTTCCATAAATATATATTCTATTATACCCATAAATATTTTATTAAATATGTATAAAATATAAAATACTATATAATATATATGAACATTAACTATATAATTTATATTATAAATATTTTATATTGTTTTAGGTTCTTATCCCTTTTGTTTGATCTCTTTGGAATACAGATCTTGTAGTGATATTGTTGGGTCAAAGGGTTTGCATAGTTATTTATTTCCCTTTGATTATAATTCCAAATTGTTCTCCCAGAATGGTTGGACCAGTTCACAACTCCAGCAATATTGCGTTTCTGTACCAATTTTTTTCACATTCCCCAGTTCCTTCTTGGATTCAGTCAGCGTTTTCACAGCATCATTTAAAATAGTTTTTGCATTTTGAAATTTATGAAAGAAGACTTTATTTTTTTTTAGGTTTTTTCAAGGCAAACGGGGTTAAGTGGCTTGCCCAAGGCCACACAGCTAAGTAATTATTAAGTGTCTGAGGTCAGATTTGAACTCAGGTACTCCTGGCCCCAGGGCTGGTGCTTTATCCACTGCTCCACCTAGCCACCCTTGAAGACTTTAATGTTGGAGATCTAAATGATATACCATAACATTACTGATTGTTTGAACTTTAAATGAAGTGAACATTGCTTAAACTTCTAAAAAAATAACAGTGGAATGATAAAATGGCATTTGAAATCTGATGGTGAGATACTTCTTGAAATCAAATACTGTCCAGTTCAATCAGGACAGTTTCCATCCACTTGCATTAACTTGAGAAGGAAAACATGACTATTGCCTCTATACTGATTTGTTTAGCTCAAATTTGCATTATTACCTGGGAACAATATTATTAGAAACACAATCACTTAATCATGAAGAGAAAAGTTAGTTTCTTTTTTTAAAAAACTTATGTAGGAAGTAAAGAAAAAATAACTGAAGAGTTTAAGAATTATACCAGACATAACCATTTCAAATCACTTGGCCCAGACAAAATTCATCCAGAGAATGGTGATCAGGTGCTAAGGAACTTGAATTCATAGCATATAAACATTAATTGAAAGAATTTTGGCTTAGGAATTGGTGCAATAAAGCAGAGACAGCACAAGATTAAAAAAAAAACTAAAAAAATTGATACAAAGAGAAGGGCTTTGATTTTTTTTTTAAATGTTTGGACTTTTTGACAAAACTAGGAACAATAGGTGGAAGTTGCAGGGAGTCAGATTTAGAGTCGGTGTAAGGAAAACTTTTAAGCAAGACTTTTCCAAAGTAGAAGGGGTTTCCTCAAGTAGTCCTGGGTTCCCCCTCACTGGAAATCTTATTTTAGGCAAAGTTTGGATGGTTATTTGTTGGTATTTTATTGAGTGCATTATTGTTGATTTATCAGTTGGACTACATGGGCTCTGAGATCCCTTCTAATTCCAAGCTTCTATGATTGGCATAATGTATAGAGCTCCAGAATCAGGAAGACCTAAGTACAAATCTTAACTCAGACATTTGCTAGCTGTGTAACCTTGGGCAATTAATTTACCCCTGTATGCCTTATTTTCTTCCATTTTGGAAATGAACTGGAAAAATAAGTGTCAAACCATTCCAATATCTTTGCCAAGGAGACTCCAAATGAATTAGTGAAGAGTCAGATACAAGTAAAACAATCAAACTGCAGAAAGTTTCTTGGAGAGAAAAATATTAGCATGTCTAAATTCTGGATTCTTCAGTGTGTATAAAAAAATTCTCATAAAGACAAGTGTCCTGGAAATATTCTAAAAACTGGAAGATTCTTAAGTTTCCCAAAAGGTGTTTGAATTTTTACTGACTGAAATAGAAGATGTTCCATCAGAGTTGCTTTACATTTGAAGTTAGTTTGTTTTCACATATTTTTAGCTATGCTTTATTTCTCTGATATATTACATATTATGTAACTGAAACCACTGTTAATTTTGAATTTTTGCTTATGTCTGCCTACTAAAGTTTTTGCTTTGGCCAACTTCGGTAATGCCTCCTCCATAAACTTTTCCTGAGAGTTGGTGGAGATTTCTATTACTTCAGATTTCATTAGAACCCTTTTCATGAAGCTTTTTTGCCTTTTCCTATAATGCCTCCATTCTTTTTTCTAACATTTATTTGTGTCCCTCACACTGCCAGAATATAAGCTCCTTGAGGGCAGGAGAGATTTCGTTATTTTTCGGTATTTTATTCCCAATGACTCTCATGTATTAAATACTCACAAATTCCTATTTACTTGAATTGGAATGGAGAAAGATGAGGTAATCAAGTGATGCTATGTCTGAAGAGAGAATGAACATTATTTGTCCGTTTTGCAATTCAGGATCATGGATAAATTATAATGTTTAGCAAATGAAATTGTAAAGACAATGAGAGTTAAATGCATTGCATGTTGTGAACACAGCTTTGTTAATATTAAGGTTTCCCTAAAACAGTGAGTAGAAGCTACAGACTATGTATCAAGCTGCAAATCACTGTGTTGGAATCACTTATACTCCCAAGAATATATTTAATTTCTTGTTTTTTTCTAATTTCTCTTTGTTGTTTGATACCACTCCAAATAAGCCACCTATTGGCTGCAGCACTCAGAAAACGGATACTGTACCTAGTCAATAATCTTCTAGTTAATAGTTTGACATGATGAAGAATGAAAATTTTGTTGCTTTGAAAGAAGAGGTCACCTTACTGATGCTGTACTTTGTTAACAGCACTTGATCCAGAAAACACATGCTGTTTTGCCACTCTTTCAGAAAATGAGAGGAGGATAGGGTTTTGTATTGAAGAGGTAGATTTTGAGAGAAAGATAGTTTGTGCATTTTGCTCCAAATTGGCAAATCACTTGAATTTGCTCATTGAGAAAAAGAAATGAGAAAGAGGGACTCTTCCAAATAGTATTAGAAGCAAAACCAGCCAAGTTACTTACAGTGATTCCTTTCTTTTCCATCTTTTCCACAGGGTGTTTTTCCATGAATTATGTAAGAAAATCACTTTTATACCTAATCTTATCTTATACCTTATCTTATACCTAATCAAACCAGTTGAATAAGTATATAAATGAAACATTTGCATTACATGCTCTCAATGAACATGTGAGGGAAAGGAGGGGAAGTTATGGGTGAGAAGGAGAAAATAGTATGAGACAAATAAGAAAAACTTCAGGCAGAGAGTGTCTCCAATATGACACTTTGCTCCTACTCATCTCCTTTCTTCCTTTACTCATATCCCACTACCTACATCTAAGCACAAGAAATATGTAGAATGAACTTTTCTTTATTGTATAAGGACTGAATAATTTTTCAGAGCTCCCGTAAACTTAGATGCTTTAGGAACTGGAAAGGGATTGGGAAATGTTGTTGTTTTTTAAAACGTTTTTGTCTTTCTTGAACTATTTGAATTTAAAGGGGAGAATCTTTCTTATTTTAAGAACACAAAAAATAATCAAAATTGAGAGAACATGAGAGTTTGGGAGAGTTGTTACTTAGTTGATGACAATCTTCAGTTGAGACAGAGTTCATATAAAACCAAGGATCAAGGATACTAAGAATTAGGAAACAGAATTTTCAATAGTGAATGAAATAACATTGACATTGTTTTGAATTTCCTTTATCTGTATAGTCAGCTAACTTCTACTTGAATAATTGAAGAAACCAATGAATGACTATGTATAAGCATTTCAAGATCCAGTAAGCTATCTTGGAGTCTGAAATATGTTTGTATTATAAACAACCAAATTCTCCATCCCATCCTCTAACCATTAGGGGTACACAATTCCAAACTGTAGTTGACAGCGGAGACTGCTTCATAGCTCCAATTTCCAATATCAGAATATTCTCAGCAGTACTAGACATATGGAAACAATCCAGGGAACAGAACACATGCTACTAAAGATTTCGGAGCACCCCAAATGTAACTATACTTGCTGTTTTTATCTTAGAACATAGTCGTCTCCATTAATCCCCCCCCCAACAATCTGTCTATGATGACAGGTTTTATTCCATTTTCTTGATGAGAGATCATGTCTCTAAGCCATATGTTATACCTGTTAGAATATCCCAGGTCATAAACTTTCCATTTTAATAAGCAGACTAGTATCATTCACATTATCTTCCATTATTTTAATGCTTATCTTTGTCTTATTCTCTATCTTGGTAATTTACATTCTTCCCCTCCCCCTCACTCAAATAGCCCATATGTAATAGAATCTTAACTTGTAAGGTAGAATAAATCATCTCATATTTCTACTTTGCCAGATTTCTTGATTTCCATTTTCAGATGATCTGCCTCTCATCATTAGCTGACATAGTGCTCTTGACTCTGTTTGTGGCTGACATGAGCAGCTGTCCAAGACAGATGGATTACCATGTTGATCCAATGAAGTTTTCACCCATGTAAATCTTCTTTTCTTCACTGTGTCCAATAAGTGTTCCTCATTTCATGTGCCTCCACTCCACCACCAACTTTCAACCTTGTTAGAGTATTATTTTAAAAATTATATCTATTTGAATGTCAATAATGTTTTATATGCAGCTTTCTCAGGTTTCCACAAATTTTAAATATTTTTGCCTTTTTTAATAAGTATCTTCTAACAGATCTTTCCAAATATAGTATAGGAATGCTAACTGAAGTCTTGTGAACTCGGCTATTGCCATGGAGAATATTGACAATGGCAGTGATGAGAGCTCTCCAACTAAAGAGACCACTGGAGAGCAGGTACAGCTAATCAAAAAACATGCATGCACACACACAAACTAAAAGTAGCAAATTGAAATATATATTTCTAGAGCCTAGACTGATCTATGAATAAATCTATGTAAAAATATTGCATTTCATTTTCCAAACCTAATCTTTTAGTTATCATGTTTTGGATCTTGGCTTAGATTTCTGAATTTGATGTTGCTTCTACATTGATAAGAGCATTAGATTTATTTGGAGGTCCTAGATTCAAATCCAAACCTTGTATTACTTGTGTGACTTTATGCAAATGATTTGATCTTTCTGAGCCTCAGTTTCCTCATTTATAAAATAAGAGGATTGGACTAGATGACCTCTGAGGTCCTTTCATTTATAACTCAAGGATCCTGTGACTTGTGTTCCTTTCAGCTCAATGATGCATCTGTCCTATCCTTAATCATGACTTGTCTGAAAAATTATTTTGAACTACTAAATGTACAAAGTGACCGCTACAAGGACAAAGATCACTGCTATAACCAGTCTCAACTACCATTTCTATTTCACAAATTAGGGAGGGATGTATACTCTGCTGCAGCCTTTGGTGACAATCTTTTGCCTATGACATGATTTAGTGTTCATTTTGAAAAATAGCTCAGATCACAATTTCTCTAAAATCTTACTCTAAACTATTTTGCAAACTTTATTAATTTTTTTTTACTTTCAACTTCTCTCCTAATTTGGCTTGATTTGATAAACATTTATTAAATGGCATCTATGGGGAAAGTGAAATCCTTAAAAACAGAGGCCGGTTTTCTTTACATTTTTATACCCCCCCCCCCCAGAATCTAACACACATAATGCCTAGTTCTCACAGTAAGTGCTTAATAAATGATTACTGAATTGATTAAATTGAAATATATACTGGGTGCAGAGCTCCTTAGTAGGCAGTAAGGGGGAAAGCAAAGTATAACTAAGATACAGGCTGTACCCTTCTAGTCTTTTAGGTAAGGTAGGAGTTATCACTTCATATCTAATTAGGAATTTGGTGAGAATTAGAAAGGACCATCACCTAGGTCTCATCTTTCTCCTGATTCATTCTCTAGTTTGTTTAGTAACTTCTGCTGCTTGCAAAAGTAATTTCAGTCAAAAATAGATCTAAAGTAAATTTTTATGTTCAAATCTATATTCAAAAATATATAAAAAGTATAACATTCCCATTGCTGATATAGATATTATTTGCTGTCATAAGTTTCTCTTTATATAAATGTTGATCAGAATCATTTGCTATGAACTCATACTTTGCTAACTGCCATACTCAAAGTGCTTTAAAAATTAATATTTTTAAATGATTTATTCATCCTTCACTCCCACTAGACTGAACATTTTCCTTCCCAAAATCTCAGGGACCCAAATTTGCACAGTTGGAAGGGACCTCAGAGGCCATGTCATCTAATTGGACTTGAAGCAGAAGGTCATATATAAGCCTACCTAATAATGAGAAAAAAAAAACAAATTCAGAATATAAGACTATTGGAATTATAAGCAAAATATAACTATAGGACTCATAATTGGAAGATTTCATTTTTAAAATGTTTGATAATCTATAACTCAGTCAATGAACTACATCTAAATTTTGAAGACTGTATACAAATGTTTTCTTAATGATGATAGAGATTTAGGAATATCACTTGGAAAAGTCATTATGGGGATTGTCTAGTTACTACCTACGACCTCTAATCTTTGTACTTACTCTTGTGGTTTATTTTGAGTTAATGTTGAGCATGAGAAAAAATGCTAGATTTGAAGTCAAAGGACTTGTGTTCAAATCCCAGCTCTATAGAAGAATTTATTATTACCTCTGTGAATTCAGAAAAAACTTTTTTTTCTCAGTATTGTAAAGCAGTCATCTTTAAAGTGAAGGGATTAGACTAGGATCCCTTCTTGCTAAAGAAAAATAGAACCAGTAAAAACAGAAAGGAAGATCAAGAAATCATCATATTTATTATGTATTTGCTATGTGCCAGACAATGGAGATGCAAAGTCAAAAATAAAATGATTCCCACCTTCAAGGAGTTTGCATTAGATCTCAGGAAACAACAAGTATTCACATAAGTAAACAAGTAGATACAAATTTGTACTAAATACAAGCAAAATAACTTTTTTTTTTGGTGACAGGGGGAGAAGAGGAGAAGCACTAGCAATTGAAGGTGAAAATAGAGGAGAGAATCAGGAAAGGCCATAAATAGGAGGTAGCATGTAAGCTGAAATTTGAAGGAGAATAGAGATTCTAAGAGGTGTGACTGAGAAAGCACATTCCAGGCAAGGGTCAGCACAGAATGTGTGAAAAGATGGAGTCATGAGTTGTTTTGTAGAGACAAAAGTGATCATTTTGACTGTACTATAGGATATTTGAAAAGCAGTAATATGTAATAATTCTAGAAAGCTTCATCTCTTGTTTTTCTTGTATTGTTGACAGCAAGAAAAATTCCATATTTTAAAAAAAAATTTAAATGAGCAAAGATCAATTTTCTCTCTCTACTTTCCACAGGAGACATAAAAAGAAAAAGAAAAGGAAAAAAGAAAGATCAAACCTTTGTTATAAATATGCATAGTTGAGCAAACAAATTCCCACGATGGCCATATCCAAAAAAATATATTGTGATTCCATTTCAAAGCCAAAGTATTAATATAACAAATCCCATATGTGGATTTGTTTGGAAATAATTGTCAATGTATACTGTAAAGATTATTGGACTTGTTGTTAGAAAAATTAATCCTATCCCTGCCACTTACCAACCAGGCTATGTTAGTCAAATCATTTAACTTTTATCAGTCTCAGTTTTCTCATTTATAAAATTGAGGGAGTAGGGCTATACAAAATAAGAGAAACAGTATGGAGCAATGGAAAGAAACTATTTGGATAAGACTTCAAGTCTTAGTTCTACCTCTGTGATTTAAATTACTTAACATCTCTGGCCTCAGTTTCCTCATCTGTAAAATGAGAAGGTAGAATTCAATGAATTCTTTTAATTCAGTCTTTCAATTATGACTGACCATAGCCCACAAATATTAATATTGTCCATGAGATTTTCTTGGCAAAGATACAAAAATGTTTTGACCTTTACTTCTCCAGTGGATGAAGGTAAACAGAGTAATGTGACTTACTCTGGGTCACACAGTTAATAAGTATTTGAGGCTGGATTTAAACTTAGATCTTCCTGGCTCCAGGCCCAACACTCTATCCACTGAATCATCCAACTACCTCCAGTGAATTCTACTTCCCTTAAAATTCTAAATATATGACTTCCAAAGTTCAGCTCTCACCCTATTCTATGACACAAGAGTTCCATTAGAACATTGGAAATTATTAAATTGAATTCCCTTGAGAAAACAAGTAGTATCTTCCTAGGTGTGGGAGGCCATTATTCATCTCCAGTGCCCTTGCCTCACCTCTCCCTTTAGGGTTAATAATAATAAAGTATGATGCTTTAAAATATATTTAGATACCTTCAAGAATGTTAATCAAGATTTTTTCTATTTACCTTAAATTGTAAAGTTGAAAACTAGTTTATTAATTTTATATTCAAAGTGAAGAATTAATAAAATTATCCTAAATAATGTAAGACAAAATACTCTACTTTATTCTCAATTATATAGCTATTTATAGTAAATATATTTTATGCCCAGCAATAAAACTCTCTTCTGTGCATTTCTTAGCATGCAAAGGCTTCACCCTGATATATGCTGTAATTTAGACAAATAGAAATGTGCCTGATTTATAATTTTTCTTATTTATGAGACATAATGATAACATGGGGATGATATGTTCATATTTATTGAAAATTTTATTCTGAAAGAAGCTAAATTTTCACCCCATTCCAGTAACACTTCGGCATCTTTCCTATCTTTTCAATAACTAATTTGACAAAAAATCAGTTTGGTAAGTGTATGATAGGAACGTGCCTTTTCCTTCCATCACAATCTAGTAGTTTTTCCCTTGCTTTTTGGAAGTCAGTGAAAGAAACCGGAATCTCCTGCCAGCAGGAGCATCTGGTCCTTTGGCATATTCTTCAGGTTATTTTGTTGACAGCTTTTGAGTTTGCTTAGATGTTACTAACAGTCTTCTGTTAGCTTTCTAGACTTCTCCCCACTCCTTGAATGCTCATTTCCACAAATTCTCCTTTGGTGCCCATCAAATTAAAGATTGGGTCTTTATTCAAACCTGACCTATTGAAAATCCTCCAAAATTTTGACTATCTATGAATTCCCAAATGTGAATACTAATTCCACTGATAGTTGATATCCATTTATACCCTAATATTTAAATACTCTTCCAGAATTGTTGCAGTAGGAATATCTACCACTCTATAGTCAAGCTAATGACAAACCTCAAAGTATTGAAAAGATATTAATACACACACATATATATTATATATATATATATATATATATATATATATATATATATATCAAAAAATACTAATACAAAGGGAATTAGATACAAAGGGAACCAGAACAGTAGTTAACTTTTGCTTTTTGATTAGTTATTTTGGGGGAACAAACTTTTTCTAGCAAGTTAGATCATATTTAGTTAAATGAGGTCCTAATGATTAGGGGGGAGAAAGCAATGTTATCTCATAGTAGAAATTGGCTTCATTTAAAAATATTTTAATTTTTATTTAAGGCAATGGAGTTAAGTGAGTTGCCCAAGGTCACACAGCTAGGGGATTATTAAGTGTCTAAGTCTGGATTTGAACTCAGGTTCTGACTCCTGGGTTGGTACTCTATCCATTGTGCCACCTAACTGCCCCAGCTTCATTTCTTGAAAATTATACAGACAGCTTGGCTCCTTCTGATTTATTTTATACTTCCTAAATCAAGCAGCTGGGATGAAAATTCTTCAGTGTGGGAATATAAAATCATAGGTTAGAAAGGACCTGGATTAGAATGATGATGAAAATTTAGATTTTCTATATTTTATTTCTTTTAAAATTATTTTTAAAATTATTAACAATAGAAATTAATCTG
The DNA here is from genome assembly GCF_037893015.1 of Macrotis lagotis. Classification (NCBI taxonomy): domain Eukaryota; kingdom Metazoa; phylum Chordata; class Mammalia; order Peramelemorphia; family Peramelidae; genus Macrotis; species Macrotis lagotis. Next base: position 174,812,682 of record NC_133658.1, on the reverse strand, counting down.
ACACCTGCCACACTGATGTAGCCAAAGAATTCTGATCCTACAAATATGAAATGATTTTGACTTAAGTTTTTAAAGATAATCATACTGAACTTCCTCTAATTACTTTTTAACATTTATATGTTGCCATTATAGTTATACCTATCTGGCAAAGAAAGGAAATCGTGATCTTTCTTTTTTTAAAATAATGTCATCTAGTAATTAATATTGAAATAATTTGTAGATGTTCTAATAAAATAGCATTGTCTTTTCAAATTATATATTTTTGTTATAGTTTGCTTCTATTGATAAAATATGCAGGATGTGCTATGCTGAGAAAATTTTAGCAGGTTCAAGGTTAAATTCTGAACTCTCAAAGCTAAAATGTTCAGTGAGGAAACTGACCTTTAGGGTTTAAACTAAAAAAGGAAAAAAGTGACCACATGTATACTAGCCTTATATCACTAAATTTTTCAAGTAAAAGAACCTGTGGCCCCAACTAGACAGTTCTCTAACACTTTTGCCCAGATAGTGCTAATCTGCATTGTTAGAAGGAATTTTCCCACTTGGAAGTTTCCTACTCCAGTGAAATTACAGCTCCAATCCCTATTCATAGATACAGAAGCAGAGCTCACATTGATTGTCATCAAAGAACAAAAGGAGAAATTTGTTTAACTGCCAATAAGGTGTGATATTTAATAATTTTAAAAAAACAAACTATAGCTCCTAAATGAACCAGCACTTTCTAGGAAAAGGTACATACATACATACTTCAAATTCTGATCATGCCAAGTGATGGATTGGCTTTGCCCTTTGTTCTCCAAAAACTGATCACTAAAAAGACTGGAATAGTAGATTAGAAATTGGCAGTAGGGACTAATAAATTTTCAAATTTATATCCCAAGTTTATCTCACTCATCAAGAAAATTCATCATTAGAAATAACTCTGTAAATTAACTGCAGTTGAAAGTGTGTGACATTTATAGCTTTCTATGATCTCCAAAAGAACACGTTTATTTGGTTTCAAAGGAGTTTATTCAAGATTCATTGCCTTGATCAATATCTCTCAGAGGTTATAAGTGGTACTCTTCAGAGCCTGTGGATTCTTGACATCTTTGGACTTGCTGCTGAACTATGTATGTCTGGTTCATCGAAGCATATAGGCTTAGTGGAGGAAAATTAAAAAGGGTCATATACATCTGTGTCCTCCTTGAAGCATGTCATGAAAATAGCCATTCTGGGAACATCATCAACAGTTTTACCCATCTGTCCATTTTAATCTATTTGGGGATTAAACCTTCTGGCATCACAGGGAACAAGCCTCTCCTGGAGTGCAGTTCACTTAGGAAATGTGTTTCCTGGATACTGATGCTCTGATATACATGATGGATTTGCGGTCACTCATTTTTACTCAGAAACTCAAGAATTATGGCACTCTCAATTTACACTACAAAATTTAACTTATTTTTCTGACATTCTCATGGGTAAAAAAAAAACCTCTTTATTCAAAGTTAAAAAAATATTTGTATGCTCATGGTGGCCAGTCAGTGGTGTCATGATATATTGATTGTTGCTAAATTGTGGTGGGGAATGGGGTTCCCTTTTAGTGATCTGAGGGCATGGTATAGATGGACCTATCTGGACTATAACTTTATATATATATACACAAGGATATGATTCATTGAGAGGCAAATTTCATAATGGATCAAGAGGGCAGGTTTTGATAACAGGAAGACCTGAATTCAAGTCCCTCCTCTGACATATGCTGACTGTGTGACCATATATGTCATTTAACCTTTCATTGCCCCAGGTAGCTCTCTGAGATTTTAAGTCAGTAATAGAAGAATTGCTAGCTTATGAAATCGATCAAATAGATCTGGGCAAATAAACACACAGAGTATATAAAGCTGACTGTCAAAACTGGGATACCAAGAGGTGCCTAGTGTTCTGCAACTAGAATATTTTAGAGATAGATCCTGAAACTAAATCTCTTAGACTCCAAGATTAACTTTCTATTATTTATTCCATTCTGGTTTTCATTTATGTGTACATAGACGCATATGGAAAAATACATAAATATTTATAAAACAATAAAAATGTCATTGAGATAGATTTTTTTAATTCTGCTATTTATTTTTGTAACATGTTAAGTAAATTAGGGATGGGAACTTTGAAAAAATGTGACTCAGGTTGTTTTGGTTTTGGTTTTGTTTTTTTTAAGAATAGCATTCATCAGTGAAGTAGGTAGAAATTGAATACAAAGTCATGCTTCTTTCAGATCGACTGATCCTTACCCCATATTGTTTTGTAATGATTTGCTTCAGTTCCTGGACTTAAAATCCAAAGCACATCTGTGAGGGTGATGAAGTGCTCCAAGGAATCAAAAAACCCTACCCTAAGAGTCACTTCAACAGGAATACCTCTGTAAGGGCTCTTGTCATGAATGACAATATGGTTACTTCTCACCTGTCTGAGAACCAAATTTAGCCGTACCAGTCAGGATCACATGGAGCGGTCTGGTTTTAATACCATTGTGTATACAAGCTGCGCTCAAGTGTGAGGGTCTGTATTGATCAAGTTATACGATTTGAAGAAAGTAGGGATTATGATCAGTATAAACATGATTTTCTTTTAATAACTAGAGGTCATGACTGAGAAAACTGCACATAGCTTCTTTGTTTTCTCTTGGCCACATTCCTTTGTCCATATATCACTGTTCCAGATATATTTCTATGATGTCCTTCATCAAAAGGAGCTCAGAAAAATTAACAAAATCCTTCATTCAATTGGCATTACTGTTTCTTTTGGAAATTAATAGCTTTGGCTATTTTTATTAAAACCTTATGCTAACCAATGAGAGCAAGATTCAGATTGGGACACCTATATTCTACTTTTCAACTTCATCCAATGGTTGCTTCTGATAAATTTATTTTTTTAACTGTTCCCTTTTCTACTAGGGGCAGAGAAAATTTCTGTAAGTGCTGTTTGGGGCTCAGAAATGGAAGACAAAAGGAAAAAAGAAAACAAAGGGAAATTCCATGTGGTATAACAGAACAACAAACCAGCAAAAAGAAATGCAGAACTGGTTTGATTTCCTGATTTCTTGTTTTCATTTTTGTTCCTCGACCATAAAAATCTGCCATTGGCTCTTGGATAATTGCCAAACCAAAGCCTTAAAATTGGGGTTGCCTGAGGCTTTGGCATATATCTCAGATACTCTAAGTACTGGGTCCAAATGGGCCAGTAGAAAGTTTAACCAAAGTGTGGCAAAACACATTTATAACATGAAGCGTGCTGATGGGAGCTCAGATTTCATCCTTTCCTACTCACAGCTAAATCCCCAAAAGTATGGGGAAAAGAAAAGGAAAAAGAAACAATAGGCATGATTTGGTTCAACCACTGATTATACCACAAATTAACCTGAGACATTTTCATAGGTTTTTGTTTTTCACTGGGTTCTGGTAGATCATGCAAGATATTTCCATAGAATCACTTGCAGGGTTATTTCGTTTTTCTTCTGTTCCTGACTCATGTCTGTGTCATATTTGCAGGTATAACTATCCTTTTCATATTGCATCATGAACTGGAATATGGATGAGCACCCAGCTTCTAGTATTGAAAAAAACAAATCTATGCTGACTTAGCTCCCCCCCACTTTCTGGGATTTTCAACCCAGCAAGACAAGAAAACAGTGCTAGGGAAAGCAGTTGCTCTGGCAAACACCTATTATGCTCATCTGAATGAATATATAAATATATATATATATATGAAAAAGCATTTATTTTAGGTTTTTATCATGTTCTTAGTACTAGTCTAGAGATATAAATTAACTCTAGGAGGAAGGGGGAAAAATTAGTTCAGTTTTAGATGGCTGAGTTTGAAGTGTTGGGAACTTCCTACTTCAAATTCCTTCATCGTATCCCACAGGGACTCTTAAGGAACTCTGGTTCTTACCACTTTCATTGAACCCTTAGGAGTTTCAAGCCTTTCCAGTTACCCTGAAGTTGTACCCACTTTTATGTGTTATCTTCTCCAATTAGATTGTGAGTTCCTTGAATGGTGAAATCCTCCCCTAGCCGTTCTTGGCATTGTTGAAAAAGTAATTTTCTTAATGCCCACTTCTAATCACTTCACTTCCATGCTCAAAAACCTTTGTTAATCCCTCTGCTCACAAACCACTTAATTTTGGCATTCAAAGTCTCTCTCTGCAGTCATTTAACACTACTCTAGTCATCCAGGACAGTCAAAGAGGGTGCAAATACTGAGAGCAGAAACCCTATAAATGTGTTAAGAATAATAAAGAACTCACTTATCAAACAAATTAACCCTATAAATGTGATCTATGTGCCAAATGATTCAATCAGAAAGTTCAGCCACATCATACTGAAACCACATAGGGGATAAACCCTTTTAATTATAATTAATCTATCAAAGACAAGTCATAGAACAATTCTAAACATTCATAGAAGTATATTCAGAAGTAAAAAACCTGTAGATGAGGTGAAATTGAGGAAAAATATAGATTTCAAAAAAATTGTGTAACCCTTTCTAGCTTATTGGAACTTTTGTGTATTTGCCTATGTGTCCCCATTATCTCGATAAGACTTGCTCAAAACATCTGCCCACTGAGATCTTTCCCAAGGGAAACCTTCCCCACATAAACTTCCATCATTGTTTCAGCTAGAAGTGAAGTTAAATAGAGGCAGCAGTTGTGGGAGCAATAACAACAGTGACAACAATAATAGCGATTAGCATTTAGATAGGGTTTCAAAGTTTGCAAAGTTCTTTACAAATATAATCATTTTAGCCTCACTCAACCTTAGGAGGTAGATGCTATTATTATGCCCATTTTATAGATAAGGAAATTGAGGCAGAAAAGTGGCTTGCTCAGGATCACATAATTCACAAATTCCTTAGATCTCACTGTCATAAAAGTTAGGTTTCAACCCTGGCTCCAATACTAATTAGCACTGAGACCTCAAAAAAGTTATTTTACCCTACTTAGAACCTTTTTTTTTATCAGTAAAATGCATAATCTGCAAAGGGCAAAAAATGGCAATTTATAAACAATTTATTTTTATTATCATCTCCCCTTCAAATCCAGCATAAAAATTTCTATGTATTTAATCATATTATAACTTAAATTATAGTTCATAAAATCATAGATTTAGGGCATGAGAAGAGTAAATACATGAAATGGACAAAGGTTAGAGCGGTCATATAAGACAGTAATGGATCACAGAGATTATCTAATCAAACCTTATTTTAAGGAGAAGAGAGAAAGAAGAGAAGGGTATATGTTTTTATATAGCACTTGCTATGTCCCAGGTGTCATCTTAAATGCTTCACAAATATTTTATGTAATCCTTCTCAACAACTCTGTGAGGTAGATCCTGTTAGCATCACCATTTTACAATTGAGATAACTGAGGCAAACAGAGGTAAGTGACTTGCCCAGAGTCACACAGTTCCGATTTGAGCTCAGCTCTTCCTGATTCCAGTCCTGGGGTCTATATACTGAGTCACCTATTGCCTTTATTTTTACAAATGAAGCAAACTAAGCTCTAAATAGAGGATGTGATTTGACCAAGATGTGAACTCAGTTCTTTTTTCTTTCAATGACTCCCAGTTATTGGTGCATGTAAATTTCTTAAACTGCAAGCTCCTGGAGTTCAGGAACTATTTAACTGTTTCATCTTTGAATCTCTAAAGCTTTGTACATAATAGATAATAAATGTTTAGTGTATGAGTTAGGATAACAATCAGCATTAAGGCAGTACTTTAAAGGTTGCAAAGCCTTTGGGTATACTGCATCACTTGATTCTGACAGTAGCCCTGTAAGATATATGCTGCCATTATCCAAATTATTATTAATTATTATTATTATTATTATTTTCTCAGATGAGATAGCTGATGATTACAGTGTTAAGTTGGTTGCTCAGGGTCACATACTTGAAAGTATCAGAGGCTAGATTTGAACTCTTATCTTAACTCTGATAGCTAGAGGATTTGATGGCTAGATCACTTGTCCTGGAGTCAAGAAGACCTGAGTTCAGGGCAGCTAGGGAGCGCAATGGATAGAGCACCAGCCCTGGAGTCTGGAGGACCTGAGTTCAAATTTGAACTCAGACACTTAATAATTGCCTAGCTATGTGACTTTGGGCATGGCCTTAAATAAATAGAATTTTTTTTAAAAAGAAAGAAAAAGAAGACCTCAGTTCAAATTTGACTTCAAATACTAGCAGTGTGATTGTGGGCAAGTTACTAAATCTTTATTTGCTTTAATACACTGGAAAAAGAAATGGCAAACCACTTCCATATCTTTACCAAGAAAACCTCATTGACATGATGGTCCATGGGGTCATGAAGAGTCAGATATGACTGAATGACTGAATAACAACTCTTCTTAACCCTAATTCAGAAACTCCGAATTGCATCACCTAGATGCTTATAAATGAGCTTTACTCATCTCAATTAAGCCTAAATCTAGACCTGAAATTTTGTTTTATCAATACAAATTTAATCAAAGACCTTTATACATCATGGTTCCCTAGGTTAATGTTTCTTGAGAAAGAGATGAAGTTTGCTTTAGTGAACTTCCAAAGTCAGAGGTAGTATATATTGCTATAGGTAATGGATATACCTACCTGACCAGTCAATTGTATTTTCTTAACTGCATACCCTGTATGGCCTTTTTCTACATTAATTTTCTTTCCTACAAAAATGAGGTCAATGATGTGAAGAAAAGGTAGGTGAAATATATTGGAATCTCCTATGATTCATAATCTCTGAGTGCAATAGCAAAATGGGATTTCCTAGGTTTTTCTTCATTTCTCTGTTGACCTCCATCTTCAATTGTCTGCACTGCTTAATGTCATTAGGGAAAATGGGACACTTTGTAGGGCAAGGGTGCTAAATTTGTCTAGGATGCTAACATGTTCTTTGAGATATAACGCCTCACTACAGTCTTGTGAGGTAGATTCTTTGTCATTATTCTCATTTTATTTATGAGGAAATGGAAGCTGAGAAAGCTTGCCCAATATCCTATAGCTGGTTAATGTCAGAGGGAGGATTTTAACTGAGGGCTTCCCGACTTATGAGTCCGGGAATTTAGTTAATAAGCTATATTACCAAGGTACCAGGAAATATTTAAGTCCTGATCATATTGCTATTCCCACCATTCTGCTAAGTTATTTATGGGAGCCAGATAATGCATCAGAAAGTGAATGGAGTCAAAGAATTAATCATATGAACATTTGAACTGAGGGACCTTAGGGATCTAAACAATCCCATCATTTTAAAGATGATGAGACTGAGGTGAAGATTATGGTAAGAGGAAATGGAATAATGGTAGAGCAGAAATAATAAGTAGCAGGGCATGATAGTTTCACCTGTAATATTGGACTCTGGAGATTCAGATAAGCGAGTGCTGGGTCTGAAGTCAGGAAGACCTGAGTTCAAATCCTTAGACGCTTACTAGATTTGTGACTCTGGGCAAGTCACTTAAGTTCATTTTGTCTTAATATAATGGAGAAAAAAATGTCAAGTGAAACCCCATGAGCAATTCTGGTATGCTTTGACCAATGGAATTACAAAGAGTCAGACATGACTGAGCAACAACATTTTCTTCCCTTGTCATCAATGTAGTAAATTGAGGTGTATATTGGTTTTATGTTATGGCTAATCAGTAATGACTTAGAATGCATCACAACCCACATTCAGTTATTATATACTCAAATCCAGTCTATAGTTTCTTTCAGAATTGCACTAGCTTAATTTACTATTACTAATGAAGAGGATACTTAGTGACAAACTTAGAGGCTTATACACCCTGGGATATGTGGAATCTAGGAGAATATAGTATTGTTAGGGCAACTTGACTCTCATTTAGTGAACAAATGTTCCCTACCTTCTGTTTTCTTCTTAGAAAAAGCTTTTCTTCCATTGTGTGCTTTTCCAGCTTTAGATAACTGTTTGGAAAAATCCAGTCCTTTATCCTATAAAATAACTAGACTTTTTTCTAGTGATTTCTGAATCTGATTGATTTTTTTTTGTGAATTTGCAAATTTAATTCTATGAGATTCTGGTGAGCAAAAGTTTATTATCAATTAAATTATCCAGGTGATGACAATAGCTAATATTTTTAGAAAACTTAAGTTTAGCAAAGTTCTTTACATGGCTTAACTCATTTGATTTTCACAACAACCTTGTGAAGTAAGTACTATATTCCTACTTTATAGATGAAGAAGGTATGACTGAGAAAGATTAAGTACTTTTCCAGGGTCATATAACTTGTATGTATATGAGGCAGGATTTAAGCTCAGGTACTATTCATTATATATATGTATATATATATATATATATATATATATATATATATATATATATATCACCAAATTCCCATTCTGAAGGTAAGGAAACTTCTCAATTTAAAGGTAATTGTTTATAATGTGTTTTTATATGTAATATAGTAAAATTATAATAAAATATAATACAAAATCTATATAATAGAGTTGCTTTGAGTGTGATATGACCAGACCTTTGATCTTACTTTTCTTTTTTTTTCTCACTTCTCTTTATCTCATTCAATATCCACAATCTAAGCCATGTGCCTTATTACAACTTTGCCTCTGCCTTTTCATCTTTTGGACTGAATCGTTTAATCTTTTCCTTATGGCTACATTAAGATCAATTTGTTGAATCCTTAAATTTAGAGAGAACTTAGAGGTCTCCTAGTCAGTTTCTTATTCTAGAGAAGAATGCCTCAATATTGTTGGAAGGTAGTCACTCAGTTGTGTACTCTTGCCTGTCTCAAATTTGTTTATAATAAACATATATAGAATGATAGAGAGATATAGTTATGTACATCTCTTTCCATATATATATATATATATTCATGAATTTATATTCACTAGGGAGATGTAACTAATGATTATAAATTTCTTGTAGGCAAGACCTGGGTTTTTTGGAGGGGGAGGACTTTTTTTTTAATACCCATGTATTCAGCACAGTGCCTTACACATAAATATGTCCTTAATAAATGTTTATTAAATTGAATTGAATAAAAATATTCCAGTGGGTACTTCAATCTAGTTTATGATACATTTGCTCCATATCTCTTCATATTCATGTATCATGCTTTGATTCATCTATGATCTCATCCATGTGAGTAATCCCTCAACTAGTGGAAATCACAACTGAGTATTTTGAAGGACAACATAGATTCTCATCAAAATATTGGGCAAGATGAAGTCATTATCATTGCTTTAATGACAGATTTCTAAATGATGTAGCAAGAAAATACAGTATATAGTAATTCTGATCACTTTGAAAAAGCAAGTACAAGGTGAAGAAGAAAGACAAATTCAAGAAATGTTTTCTCTCCTCCAATCATAACTCAAAGTATTAAGTTCATTAAATTTTTAAGAAAGTTACTTCACAACTAACTTTCCATAGATGTAGAAATTTAGTTGTCACTGTGTCAAATGAACTTTCTGTTACAAGTATTATTAGCATATTCTCTATGACGTTACATGAAAGTGACATATCTGCCATAACTAGACCAAAGTTCTGTCTCTGCCGTGATTGCCTTGTTTACCCACATCAGCACTTTTTGTTCCAAATCTGCCATAGATTCTTGCTCTTGGATCCTCTATGAGAAACAAACAGAAATTCTTCTCTAAATGATAAAAAAAAAAAGAAACTAGGGAAAGAATATGGAGAGTTTGAGGACTTGGGTGGAATTCTTAGATATCCTTAGCCTTTGTTATGTTATGCTAAATTATTTATCAATAATTATCATTAGGCAGGAGGTGCTGTAGTGTAAAACTGTTTCCCTTTTTAGTCATATGAACTCTAAGGGATGCCAAGGAAATTAAAATAAGAACCCAGCAAACTGATGTTTTTCTCTGAGCTTTGGCAAGCTCTCTGACATCCCTGTGTTGAACAAGTGACCATTTACCTGCTCAAAGCAATTATCTGTGTACTTCTTTGGGTGGACAATTCCCCCAGTGCTCCATGTGTCAAGGTATTATCAACTCAGTGTAGAGTTCGAAGGTTTCAGTGTCACAGAAAAGGACTATTCCCTCTCTGACCATATGAAATAAAAGGATTATAATGATCCTTTTAAGTATAGTGAATTTATTTCTAGGAATAAATTTAGATGAGCACAGTAATTAAAATTTGTTTTTCCTAATCTGAGGATAACCTTAAGGTTGAATAGTGACTGGAGAGTGGTTGCCCACTTCCATCCCTGGAATCTCTAGAAGCACACCCACCCAGAAAATAAGAACAGTCTGTATTGGTGTGTCGGATTGTTATCTTTTAAACTTATTCTTTTTGCTATAAATGATTTGTTTCTCTAGATATGCCTACTAACCTATTTTTCTCATCTGTAAAATGGAGGTGTTGAACAAAAAAGATTATGGTAGAGAAGGAAAGGTATACAGAGGCAGAATGCTGAAGGCAAAAAAATAAATGAAAAAAAACATTCCTTAAGAATCTACAATTTGTCAAACATTGTTATAAGTACCAGAGATCCAAAAAGAAGAAATGAGATGTTCTCCACTCTCAAGAAGTTCCCAGTCAAATTAAGAAGACAACATATAAGAAGTTCAATGCAAGACATAGGGGGAAAAAAACAAGAATTCTTAAGGGGAGATATCAAATAATAATGGCCAGGGGTCTGGATGACAGCAGACAAAATGGTAAGGTCTAATAATCCTATGTCTCACTGGAAAGCTTATAGTTGGCGACTCCTCCATCTTCCAAGTGGTAGGAGCAGTCATGGTCTTGTCCAGATGCAGGGACTTGGAAAAGGGGTTAGTCTCATCAGTACTTGCTAGTACAGGCAGGAGAATCCTCTTGTCAAGGGAGGGGAGGTTCAGTTCTTTCTTTCTCAGGCCAGAGAAGAAGACATGAAGGTCTTGAGCTCCTAAAAGATGTCCTTATCAAACCCTTTTTGCATATTTTAAAATTTTAATTTAATTTAATTTTATATTTGCTTAATTGTTTTTGTTTTTATGGACAGAAAATTCATTGAGGAGGAGGTGGGTTTTTTTTTATCCCAGAAGTAACTGTAACATGAAGGCAAAAACTGAAAAAATAAAATCAGAGTGGTTGTACCAAGGAACCTCTTAAAACTCTTAAGAATCTATGCTTCTATAATCAATAATCAATAGTTGTTTCTCTTATTAGTTTTTGATTCCCTTATCACCTATATGACTATTGATGAATAATTCTGTTTCATAAAAGTTCACAAAGAAACTGCACAAGGGATTGTCAGCTGTCTTTGGTAATGCTGGTACTCTGACCCCCTCTTGATGTGGAATATTAAGACAACTATGGGTTGTGGAAAATGAAATCCATGTGTGAATATATAGTTAATTAGTATGAAAAAGCCCATTTTCCATCAAATTTCTTGCCAGCAGCTATGATTATGAGCACTTAAACATTCCAGCCCGCCTAATATTTTCTTAACTAGCTTAGAGCATGGCAATTCTTAAATATCTCATTTCATAATGTTACAGATGCATGACAAGAAGAGAATTGGTTTCAAAAATTTTGAGATTTTCTTTGCTAGTATGCTAATATTTTTACGGTGCTTTTGTAAACGCAAAAAAGCATATATTTTCTTTTAAATATATAACCAAATATGTTGTTTTGTGTGTGTTTGTGTGTGCATGATTGTTCAGGTATAAGTATCTACATAAATTATATCAATGAACAATCTTCCACACACAACTATCCTCAAAGCTCTGCAAGGGCCCCTTATTACTCTTGAGCATTTGTCCTTCCCTGTGGAAACTTCAAGATACTCATTGCTGTTCAGATATATGCACAGTACAGAATCTGAAAGTCTTTCCCAATATGGTTCCCCAGGGCAGTGTATGTGTGTGAGGTGTGTGTGTGTCTGTGTGTGCACATATATGTGTGATGTGTGTATTATGTAACTTACTGTGTGAATATATATGTGACAGTAGGAACCAGAACATTGACCAACCCTACTCGCCCACATTTCTTTTCATAACTTACCTGTTCTCATACCAACTCCCTGCAACCATCTGGGACTATGAACTCCCAGATTTAATTTGTCCTGATTATCTATCTGCATTATCTATTTCACTCTCTCCTCTGTACTCAAATATATTTCTCCTCTACATTCAACTATAAATTTCCAGATCTTCTAAGTTTTCAACTTATATACCAAAATGACTCTGATTCAAGAAACTATTCTCTCTCTCATTGTCAGTATTGTCCTCCTTTCTATATGATTAGGTACTCTCATCATAATACTAACTCTCATGTGTGCTCATTTTTTCCTCTTTACCCAGGTATTTCTCCTGTCTACCTTGTACTAGCAGTGGTCAGGAGTAATAACTGAGTAAAGGGAAGGGCGTGAATAAGGGAGTCAGTGCTGAGAGTATGCCTTGAGACTTCCTCTTAGGAATGGAAGAAAATTAACTGGCAGTTATGAATATCTATATATACCCACATAACCACAGGGGTACTTCTATATGATCTTCCCTCCCTTCATTCCTTTTCAAAATTTATCATTTTTATTCTTTATAATAACTTCTTTTTTAAATGTCTTCCATGAAAGTCTAACTAAGGTATCCTTAGCATTAAAGTGGACATTTTACAATTTTAAAGATTATGCCAGCATAATAAAAATTCCAGTACACCCTTCTAAGATAGAAAGGGTTTGAGTGTAGTCTCAGTGATGGATTGTGTGTTTTTTATTGTATCAGGACCAGTCTTGTTAGATTCTAGAAGAAACATGAGGAAGATCTGTAATCTTTTTAATAGCAACTCATAAGAATCATAAAGATTAGTTTTTGAGGTATAGATGAAAAGATCTATATTGGTTGAAAGAACAGCCAGCAACATTGATGAAGTTACCATAGATATTTTTAAGTAATGCTAATATCAAATTGCCATTTTCGCTTTGTGACCCCCAATACAAATGTCCTTCATGGAACTGACTAAAGTAAGATCCTTGAATTATGTTGATTGTGGCAAAGACTTTGTAAATTCAGTAGATCTTTAAAAGACATTTTCTGATATAGTTCTACATTACGTTTGAGAAGAGAACTAAAAGTGGTCAGGAGGAATAATTGAGTAAAGGGAAGGGTACAAATAAGGGAGTTAGAAATTTCTCTTTGGGGTGCCACTTTTGTTGTATATCCAAAACAATGGCAGGAAGTTGTCTTTCTTTGTGTTTAGGAATTCTTAGTATTTTTTTTGTCTCACAAAATAATATCTGTGTTTCAGCAACTATTCCTAGAGAAGTTTCAAATAGTACAGAAAAAAGAATTCTTTTTAATTTTTTATTTATTTTCATTCATTTTCATCCATGTATATTTTTAAGTTACAAAATTTCCTTCTAACCTTCATTTTCACCCTCCTCCCCTCAGTGGTAAAGTCAGGTTAGCAATGTACATATATATTTTGATAAACTTGTTTACAGATTAGTAATTTTAAGTATGAGGAATTAGAATTAGGGGAAAGAGATACATAAGAGATAATTTTTATAAAGTGTTCATTAGATTCTGAAGAGTTGTATTGTTGTTGTTATTGTTGTTGTTGTTGTTGCTGGTGGTGGTGGTGGTGGTGGTGTGTGTGTGTGTGTGTGTGTGTGTGTGTGTGTTTTGTTTTGTTTTTCTTCCTCTGGATTAGGATAATATAGTCCATAGCCAGTCTAATAGTTGTCCTAGCTCTCTGGCTGCTGAGAGGAGCTGCTTCCATCAAAGTTGTTCATCTCACAATGTTGTGTTGATGTGTACATTGTTCTATTGGTTCTACTCCCTTCTCTCAGAATCAAATTTCATAAGTCATTCCATGCTTCTCTAGAGTCTGATCATTTGTGGTTTCTTATAGAACAATAGTATTCCATAGTATTCATTGCCATAACTTGTTTAGTCATTCCCCAATTAATGGATCTCCTCAAAATCCAATTCTTTGCCACTACAAAGAGAGCTGCTATGAATATTTTGGAACATGTAGGACTTTTTTCTTTATTATAATTTCTTCTGGATATAGACCTAGAATTGGAATTGCTGGTTCAAATGGTATGAACAATTTTATTGCCTTTTGAGCATAATTCCATATTGCTCTCCCGAAAGGTTGGATCTGTTCACAACTCTACCAGCCATGCATCAATGGCCCAATCCTCCCATAACCTCTTTACAACATTGATCATTTTCCCTTTTTCTCATCTAAGTCCATCTGATAGGTGTGAGATGATACCTCATTGTATTTTAATTTACATTTCTCTAATCAATAATAATTTGGAACATTTTTTCATATGATTATATATAGCTTTAATTTTTTCATTTGAAAACTGCAGAGAAAGGATTCTTTCACAAATAATCTTTGTAAAGTTTTTTTTAGAAGGGAAGAATTTTATAAAAATTCCCTATGCCATCCTTTTCCTTCTCTTTATTACAAAAAATCAAACTGCTATGAGTCAGAAATTACCTTTACTTCTTAGAAATAAAGGATTCTAGAGACAGAAAGAATTATTTGAGGAAACTGAGGCATAGAGAGGCAAAATGGCATGAGGTTATAAGATTAGCAAAGTGGTGGATCTGGCACTTTTCATTACTTTGTTTCCTTTTGGGTCTATTGTCAAGGTGACCACCTCAAGGCTTATCATCCATAATCACAATTCCAGAAGGTAATATGCATCATAACCTCCAAAAAAGTTCTCCAAAATAGGAGGTTTACATTTAGTTTCCACTCTCCTGTTTTTGAGCTTCAAAAAATAATAAGAATTATGAAACACATTACCTGACAGGATAGTCTATAAATTATTCCAGTATAAAATGTATAATGTAAAATATTTAATTTTTAGAGACAGCTGGGAAAATCCAAACTTTAGCATCCCTTTGTTTAAAAGGAAAATACATTTCCTTGGAAAGATAGATGGAGGAGCAATAGAACTGAATCAAAGACATCAAATAATATATTTTACTACTATATACACTCAAGTTGGGATATTGCTGAAATAGTCACCATTCTCCCAATACAATTTTTAACATAGAAGTAGTTTAAAAGATGGGATACATGCAGCACACTGTTTATTTTACCAGCAGGGGAAAAATGATCAAGGAAAGGGGGGGGACCCTTAAACTGTTCTCCATACATATGATTCTATTTAATCTGCCCTGGAACAAAGGATAGCATTTTCTCTTTCCTTTTTTCTGTTATTTCATGTTATTAAATGAGATTTGAATGAACTGAAGTAAATCAGCCAAAACCTGGGCTTGGATTAGATCCCCTAAACTTCCTTATGCTCAGATTTTTTCCAGATGGTTTCTCATGTCCCCAGTTTAATATCAACAGCGTGTGACATGCTGGAAGAATATTTCTAAGACCACTGCAGTCCTTGAAAGATAATTACACTGTCAGTTGCTATCAGTCTAACTGTAAAAGTAAAGATACTGGGATAAGTATATTAAAATGCAGCCTAAAACCAGCATTACTTTCAGATAGGGCATTTAAGAAGTGTTAGCACATTTTAGTTGCTATCTGTCTAGGTTGTTAAAACAGTGTAACATCGATATACTTTTGACAGTTAATGCCTGTGGGTCATATACATACATACATACATACATATATATATATATATGTATATATATATATATATATTTATATATACTGAAAAAATATAGAGAATTGTGAATGATGAACAAGACTGGTATTTTATGAAAAAAAACTTTCCTTTTTCTCCCATTTGCAAACATATATATATATATATATATATAATATATTATATATATATATATAATATATATATTACTATATGGTCCCCAATACATCCTTTTAGTGTTTTATTATGCCTCAGATATTATGCACACCGTCTTTTCCAAAAAAGACTTAAACATGCACTAGTAGCCTATTGTAAGGATTATGTTAAGAGAAGTATTAAAAAATAACTCTAGTAACATAAGAAATGGCAGCAAGATCAGGAATCTCAGTGGAAAAATGGTATCATGTTTCAGTTTTCAAAAGTGTATTTTAGAGATAAGTAGGAACAACCCCCCCTTTAAAAAATAATCTACCAACCATCTCCTCTATTTTGACATTCTCCATTTTCAAATGTATCTGATTATCTGATAACTAACCTTCATCACAGAGACCTTGAATAAAAAGCATTTCAAATGCAATTTTTTAATAATCCCCAGGGGACTGAAAAAGATAGCTAGATTAATATGCATGTATACAAAAGTTGCCTTTATGCTGGATATCAATTTGCTCATAAACATTGTGTTCCCTTATATGAGATACAATAACTTTCTTGGTTAACCTGGGATGGCTTCATCAAATAATTTTTTTTAGCTATATTAGTTTAGGGTAGACAGGCATATTGTGGGTCATAGTTTATCTGAGTTATTTTAATGTACTAAATGAAATTTCCTCATAATTCCTAAGAAAAACAATAATATATGAAAATAAGAATAAGGAATTAATACAGGATGAATGGTGGGAAAAATTTCATTGGAGAAATTATGTGGGAAGCCAAAACAAAGAGCATGAAATCAAGGAGCAAGAGGAAGATACTTAATGGTTCATGTGCTTCAGAAGCCACAATGCTATATCAAGAATATGGGAGGAAGCCTTCCTTCTCCCCCTTCTCCATCCTCAGTAGACACCATCATTGTTCTATCTATAGAAGGATATAAACAAAATTTACATGAGATTCAAAGGTATGGCTGGGTTGCAATACACATTTTTGGAGTTATTTTCTCTCACAATGATGGGCTAACAGAGCCATTGGAGTACTGATAAAAAAAAAGTAAAATATTGTGATGTTGATTATTTTTGTAGCAATTACTCAGTCATCAAGGATTTTTGAAGTGTTTTCTCTGTGTTAAGCATTTTGTTGGTACATAGTGGAGGGATACCTGGAAGGAATCAAAAAAGTTCTGCAGAAGGTAGGATTTGAGCTGAATCTGGAAGGAAGTCAAGGAAATTGAGTCAGAGGTAAGGGGACAGAATATTTCTAGAACTGGGGACAGTTAATGCAATGACAGTCAAGAAAGGAAGTGTCCTCTGACAGAAACAGCAGTTAGCACAATACAAATTCATAACACAGTATGTAGAAGGGAGAAAAATTTAAGAATACTGGAAGGTAGGAAGGGAGTAAAACTGGGAAGCATTTTAAATGCTCAACAGAAAACTTTATATTTGATGCTAGTGGTAAAATGGGAGTCAATAGAGTTTATTGAGTAGAGGAGTGATGTAGTTAGACTAGTGCTTTAGAAAACTCACAGAATCTCAAATGTTGTGCTGTTCTGAGTTAGAGAAATAAATGATAACTTTTATAAAATAGAATGAATGTTGGATCCTCCATTCAGTCACTACAATGATTTTCCTAACATGTAGTTCTGATCATGTCACACCCCCACTTCAAGCACACACACACACACACACACACACACACACACACAAACACACACACACACTCAATTAATTCCAGTGGCTTCCTCCAGTATCAAATATAAATTGCTCCATTTGGCATCCAAAGCCCTAGCCTACTCCTATCTTTCCAATCTTACATTTTATACTCCAATATGGACTCATTGATCCAGTGACATTGTTCTCCTAACTGTTTCATGAACAAAACTCTCTTCTGCTCCAAGCATTTTCTCTTACTATGCAGCATTTCCAGAATACTTTTCCTTAACTCTCCCAACAAACTGCCCTGGCTTCCTTCAAGCCTTAACTAAAATCCTACCTTTTATTGCGACCCTTCCCCAATTCTTCTTCAATCTTCCCTCTATTAATTATTTCCTATTATTCTATTTGTAGTTTCAATACTGACTTCCCTGGTCTCCATTTAGTCCCAAGTAAAAATCCCATCTTTTGTAGGAAAGCTTCCTCAACTCCTCTTAATTCTAGAACCTTGCTTCTGTTAGTCATTTTCTGTTTATCCTATAGTTTGCTTTGTATAGATTTATTTGCATGTTATATCCCCATTTAGATTACTAACTCCTAAAGTACAGGAACTCTCTTTTGCTTCTTTCTGAAGTGCTTAACATTGGGTCTGGGTCATAGTGGTTGCTTAATAGATGTTTATTAATTGATTGATTTGGAATAAGATAGCAGTTTTGAATGATTGTTACTTACTAATTGTCACCTTAAGTAATTTGCTTTTCCTTCTTCAGTTTCAGTTTTTTCAACAGTAAATGAGAAGTTTATGGTAGATGATCTTGATACTGGAGTGAAAATATAGTCAGCTAAAGGTTTGGACAGAGCATGAAAGAATTCATGTAAAACACCACCTCTGTCCCAGAAGAAATTTTAGGAACAAAAAGATTTACTTAAGGATTGCTATGATTAGCAGAAGCTAAGGGAAAAGAAGAGTAAAGGCAGTAGGAAAGTACTGATCTCCTGAGGAAGATTAGCAGCAATAACAGGATTCAACTACGTAAATCCTCATGAATGGATGAGCAATAAGAAAAGATGCAGGAGCAGGAGACTTTACCTGGGGATCACACTCCCTAAGAGTGAGCTCACTTCACTGGAAGATAAGTAACTCAACTGACTAGGGATGAGTTTTGAAAGAGGACATAGGGAGAAATAGGAAGATGTGGGTAGGGGTGGGTGGCTCAGAGAGCAGAGATGAGGTACTGAGAGATATGCTGATGAGGGGCAGTAGCTCAAAGATTTAATCCTTTCATTCTATGCAGGAACCATTCTTTTGTTAAAAGGGGCTTGACATTGCCAGGGATGAGTAAACTACTTTACTAAAAATTCATTGGGGGCAACTAGGTGGTACAGTGGATAGAACATCAACCCTGGAGTCAGGAGGACCTGAGTTCAAATCAGACCTCAGATACTTAATAATTACCTTGCTGTGTGACCATGGGCAAGTCATTTGATCCCATTCCCTTGCAAAAACAAACAAAAAAGTTCATTGACCTCATCTTAAGAACTTGAATAATGGGATAGGTATAGGGGTATATATTGCCCTCAGTAATGATAAATGTAATATGCATGGTCAGCACAAAGGGAAATTTATAATAAAAATTATAAAACATATTTCTCAGTTCAATGTTTCTTCTTTTTCAATCTTAAAAGATTCTTTCAGCTCTTGTTCTATGATTTAATTATCATAATCCTTTAATTGATAAAGAAACTCATTACATATTGCCAAGAAAATTCATATTAGTAAGCATAATTTTTAGATTGATTTAGAAAAGACTGGTACTATAGTGGAGTGTTAAGACACCTGGCTTCTCATCCTATCTCTGCTACTAACTAGGTGTGTGATTTTGTACAAATTACGTAGTCTACTGCCTTAGTTTCTTAATCTGTCAAATTAGAACTGAATGAAGAGAATGTTTTGGAACAACTGGGGATGTGTGGTTTGGAGAAAAGAAAATTCAATCATGGAAATGATAGCTCTCTTTGGATATATGAAGAGCTGTCAAATGAATGAGGAATTAAACTTGTTCTTAATCCCAGAAGGTAAAACTAGGAGTCACAGGTGTAAATTGCCAAGAGGTGGATTTTGACTTTGCATAGAGAAAGACACTATTAACCAGAGCAAGCTCCCAAATGGAACTAGTTGCTTTGGAAGATAGGCTTCTCCCTTAGAAATGTTACAGAGAAGATCCTTGCTCAGGTACAGGGTGGATTAGATATAACCTCAGAAATCCCTGCCACCATTGAGATGACCCATTTCTGTAATTTCTTAAACATCACCTTCTTTGAAGGAGATTTCTATCATATCAGGTGAGTCATTTAATAAAAACTACTGTTTACATGGAAGTTTCTCCATTTTTTAAATCCTTTCCAGATTATGATGGTACATCTTTCTCTTTGCATTACTATATAATTCAAAAATGAAGCAATGTACCTTCCCCCAACTTTCTTCAATTTTTAAGTCTCCTCTGCCATGATTGTTTGCAACCTATTTACTATGAATACTATGAATTTACAAATGAATAATATTATTCATTGTGCTGATAATCTTCATTCTACAATTTATCTCTAAACATTACCTTTTTATCTATTTGTCTATCTATCTATCTATCTAGTACACTGGTATTAAAAGTAGTTTTCTTTCATTTTCAAGTCATTTTCTATAGCTGTACTGTTTGCTTTCATACTCATCCCAGTATTGCTATTATCAAAAAAAGATCAGTCCCATATACTTATCTGTTAAGCAAACTATAACATGTCCATATCTCAAATAATTCTAGTAATAAAAAAAGAATTTTAAAATTAGATGAACCTTTAAAAGAATTTTAGTGCTGTATTTATTATACCAAGCATATAAATGACTGGATAAAATAGATTTTCAGCATTTTATAATCTTTTGTTTTAAATAACAGGCATTTTTCTTCCCTCAAAATAATTTAAGTGTGCAGTCCCTAATTTAAAATTTTTGGTCACAGTTCATAGCTCAGATGAATACTGGTATCATCTCCATTATGAACAAATGTAATAAGGTCCATTCTTGATCATCTGTGCTGATGAAGGGAAGGATAAGCTCAGATAATTGAAAACTGAGGATAAGCCACTAAGCCAAGAGAGTATTGAGCTCTTTATAGTATTAAAATTTGCCTTATGAAGCAGGACCTAAGGCTTCTTCACTCAAATTTCCTACTGATTTTACAACAGGATTTGGGTCCAATTTTGAGTCAGATTATTTTATTGTATGAACTACTATTTTGGAGCAAATTGGGAAAAGTGCATCAACTTAGCAGGTTAAAGACCTTTCTAGAAGTCACCTGATAAAATGTGGATACCAATGAGGAACACAGACTGTTCATCTATTTTCTTCTTTTTTTTATCATTTAACTTTCATGGTCATGAATCTCTTTAACAGTTTCTTTTATATCATTTTGATATCTGTTTCATTTTTGAGAAATACGATTTAGTCTATTGATATCCAACATATGTATCTCTATCGTGCTTTGGGAAACCTACAATTTTTATCCCTTAGAGATTATGGTATTCTATAATTTATAGCCATATATTATTGCTGGAAGAATAATTGTGCTATTCCAAGAAGCACTGATTATAATAGTAATAATAGCTACCATTTATTTAGTGCTTACTAAATAGGAGGTTTAGCTCACATATTATCACCTATTTGTTTTTATTTAAAAAGTATGATCATTCTACTCACATAGTCCTCATGAGGTAAGTAATGCTAGTATTATTCTAGTACTTAGTACATAAAATTTTGCCAATGCTTATTGACTTCTTTATAGATTGATAAACTGAGATTCAAGGAAACTAAGCTCTTTGGCCTAGGGATACATGCAAATAGATTTTAGAGTGTCTACAATTGAATTTATGTTTTTTGGGTCCAGTGGACAAGTTTAATGGATTTTTTCCTTGTTTCTTCTTAACTCTCAAATCTGTTTTCTAATTTCATTCAATGGAAAATGCTTTCTTTCAAATTTATAAATCATCTTTTAATTGTCGAATTTGATAGCTGCCTCTCAATACTTATGCTTTTTTTTTTACCTCTTTGCCAGGTTTTATACTATCATATATATTTTCTTTTGCTCCAAACACTCTCCTCTTCTTAATTTCCTTTATTTCTTTCGGTTTGTATTTTTATTTTAGGTTTTTGTAAGGCAAACGGGGTTAAGTGGCTTGCCCAAGGCCACACAGCTAGGTAATTATTAAGTGTCTGAGACGGGATTTGAACCCAGGTACGCCTGACTCCAGGGACAGTGCTTTATCCACTATGCCACCTAGCCGCCTCTTTTTCCTTATTTTTTCCAATGGCAACAAAATCCATTCAATTTCTCAAACTGTGCTATATTTTACTGTCACTTACAACATATATCTAGACAATTTTCAATCTTGTCATATATACCTTCCTATTATCTTCTTAACTTCCTAGGTTTGCATTTCAGTTCAATGACTTGCCAGTTGTTTGACCTTGAGCAAATAATTTAACCTTGTTAAGTTTGAATTTCTTCATCTGTAAAAGAGGAATAATGATAATGGTAATATCAATCTCATTGATTTATTGTAAAGACTAAATGGGAAAATGTATGTATATTGCCTTGGAAACCACAAAGCAGTCTATAAATGTATGGTGCTCTTATTAGTGCATAAAATACTTTATCGAATTTAATACTATGCCTAGACCTTGGAACTTTGAAGGGGATTCTTCATTCCCATCTGATTTGTCCCATGGGAATGCACATATTTTTTACACATTTTTTCCAAAAAATTGATATAATAATTTCAAAGCTAAACTGCTTATCTGTGCCTTATTTTTAACCTCCTTCTAGAATATGCTCTTCGTTTTTTGGTAAAAATTCTGTAATTTTCCTCTTTTCTTTCTTGTGTCCCACATTCTGAAAAAAAAAATCTCATTTGATCTATCCTCCCCTATACCAAATACCCTATTCCATTAAACATTTATTAAGTGCCATCTCTTCTTCCTTTTATGCCTACACTCCTTGAGAAAGTAATAAACAATCCATACCCCTATATTTTTCCCTTAATTCTCTACAATCTGTCTTCTAACCTAATTGTTCAACAAGAATTATTTTTACCAAAGTTATCATTGATTTTTTATAAAAATCTAAATACTTTTTTTCATTCCTTATCCTTCTTAACCTTTTATAGCACTTGACATTGTTGACATCCCTCTTCTCCTTGAGACTTTCTTCTCTCTAGGTTTCTGAGTTATTATTCTTCTCTGGATCTCTTTCTACATGTCAGACCATTCTCCAAGTTCCTTTGTTGGATCTCCAGTTTATGTTGAATAGCCATGGTTATAGCCAAAGATTCTTTCCTGTGCTGTCTTCTTTTTTTTCCTTTCTCCTATTTTCTTTGGTGATCTCATCAGCTCTAATGAATTCGTCATTTCCTATGCTGATTATGCACAAATCTTTTTATCCAGACCTAATCTTGCTTGCATCTCCAATTGCCTATTGAAAGTTTTGAACTGGATGTTCCATAGATAACATAAAAGCAATGTTAAAAACTGAACTTTTCCAAAACCCTCCCCTCTTCCTAAATTTACAATGTGAAGGGATCTACTAAACTGCCAATCCTACAACTTCTCAACTAGGTGTTCTCCTTGACTCTACTTTCTCTAGATCCCTCATATTCAATTTGTTGCCAAGTATTCTCAAGCTTAGCTTTGCAGCATCTCTTCTTTGTGGCTCTTCTCACATTGACACTACCCTAATGCAGGCTCTCATCACCTCATATCTAAATTATTTCAATAGTCTGTTGGGTAGTCTCCCTAAATATGCTCTAGTGAATATTTTTCACTCTATCCCCTTCTCAGCTATTAAAATGATCGCTCTTTTTAAATATTTTTATTTAATTTTTAATTTAAACAAAACAAGAATTTCTATAACATAATAAAAAGATGATTACAAATGAAACTACAAATCTATTATATACAATTTGTATTTCTTTTAAATGTATTAAATTTATCATGTAAATTTCTTTTTTTTTCTTTAAGCCTTACCTTAGCACCTTATTTATTTGATATTCTCAAGTGATTCCAAGTTCAAATACAAAATCCTTTAGCATTCAAAATCCTTCATACTTTAGCTTCCTCCAAAAATCTTCTTACTCCACAATTTACTCTTTGCCATAGTCTCTTCTAACACATGGCAATGACCTCTTTGTTCACACACGATATTTGATCTACCTATCTCCTGGACCTGGAATTCTACTCATCTTCATCTCTTCTCTCCTGACTTCTCTAGCTTCCTCTAAATTATTTCTTTAACTCTATTGTTCTACCAACTGTTTTTTTTATTATTTTTTTAACCACTGCCAAATAGTTTTATTTTTTATGGCTTTGTAGTGTAGTTTGAGATCCAGCTATGCTTTGTTATTTCCCATCCCCACCCCTGGAGATTCCCGACCGTTTTTCCTCCAGATAAATTTTGACATTATTTTGTCTTATTCTTTAAAGTAATTCAATTCTTTGACAGTTTGATTGGTATGCCACACAATAAATTAATTGTCATTTTAATTGTATTGTTATAGCCAGCCATGAACAAATAATACTTTTGCATTTATTTTGGACCATCTTAATTTCTATAAAGAGACTTTTATAGTTCTATTCATTCAGTTCCTGTGTGAATCTTAATAGGCAGACACCCAAAGATTTTATAGATTCTGTAATTATTTTGAATGGAACTTTTTCTGGCTTCCTGCTATGTTTACTTGATAGTAGACAGAAAAATTGCTGATTTATATGGGCTTATTTTATGTCCTACTATTTTGTTGAAGTTATTGTTTTAATTAATTTCTTTTGAATCACTGAGGTAATATAAGCAGACCAACATACCATCTACAAATATTGATAATTTTGTTTCATTTTTATATGCTTATTTCTCAGTTTCTATATTATTGTATTATTCCAATAGCTAGCTAGTACTTTCAGCTTTATAAGAAATAATAGTGATCACTAACACAATTTTTTAAAATTATAGACAATGCTAGCTGCTACTTTGAGATGTATAGGCATTTCTTTTTTTTCTTTAGAAAGATTTTATTTATTTTGAGTTTTACAATTTTTCCCCTAATCTTGCTTCCCTCCCCCCACCCTCCACTGAAGGCAGTCGGTTAGTCTTTACATTGTTTCCATGCTATACATTGATCTAAGTTGAATGTGATGAGAGAGAATTCATATCCTTAAGGAAGAAAAATAGAGTGTAAGAGATAGCAAAATTATATAATAAGATAACATTTTTTTTCTAAATTAAAGGTAATAGTCTTTAGTCTTTGTTCAAACTCCATGATTCATACTCTGGATACAAATGGTATTCTCCATCACAGATACCCCCAAACTGCCCCTGAATGTTGCACTGATGGAATGAACAAGTCCATCAAGATTGATCATCACCCCCATGTTGCTGTTAGGGTGTATAATCTTTTTATGGTTCTGCTCATCTCACTCAGCATCAGTTCATGCAAATCCTTCCAGTCTTCCCTGAATTCCAATCCCTCCTGGTTTATAATAGAACAATAATGTTCCATGACATACACATACCATAGTTTGCTAAGCCATTTCCCAATTGAAGGACATGTACTTAATTTCCAATTCTTTGCCACCACAAACAGGGCTACTAAGAATATTTTTGTACAAGTGATATTTTTTACCCTTTTTCATAATCTCTTCAGGGTATAGACCCAGTAGTGGTATTGCTGGATCAAAGGGTATGCACATTTTTGTTGCCCTTTGGGCATAATTCCAAATTGCTCTCCAGAAAGATTGGATGACTTCACAGCTCACCAACAATGCATTAGTGTCCCAGATTTCCCACATCCCTTCCAACATTGATCATTGTCCTTTCTCGTCATATTGGTCAATCTGAGAGGTGTGAGATGGTACTTCAGAGATGCTTTAATTTGCATTTCTCTAATAAGTAATGATTTAGAGCAATTTTTCATATGACTATGGATCACTTTGATTTTGTCATCTGTAAATTGCCTTTGCATATCCTTTGACCATTTGACAATTGGCTAATGGCTTTTTTTTTGAAAATTGGACTCAGTTCTCTGTATATTTTAGAAATGAGTCCTATGTCAGAAATATAGCTTTAAAAATCGTTTCCCAATTTACTATATTTCTTTTGATCTTGGTTACAGTGCTTTTGTCCATGCAAAAGTTTTTTAATGTAATGTAAACAAAATTATCTTCAATTGTTTTTAATGATGTTCTCCATTTCTTCCTTGGTAATAAACTGCTTCCCTTTCCATAGATCTGTCAGGTAAACCACTCCTTGAGCTTCTAGTTTGCTTATAATATTGTTTTTATGTCTAAATCCTGTAACTATTTTGATCTTATCTTGGTGTAATATGGGAGATGTCGGTCAAATATAACTTTCATCCATATTAACTTCCAAGTTTCCCAATTGTTTTAATCAAAGAGAGAATTTTTATCTCAGTATCTGGGCTCTTTGGGTTTATCAAACAGCAGATTACTATAATAATTTCTTGCTATTGCAACTAGTCTATTACACTGATCCACAACTATTTTTTAGCCAATACCAGACAGCTTTGATGACTGATGCTTTATAATATAATTTTAGATCTGGTAAGGTTAAGTCACTTTCTTTTGCACTTTTTTCCATTGAATCACTGGAAATTCTTGACTTTTTATTTCTCCATAAGAATTTACTTACAACTTTTTCTAACTCATTGAAGTAATTTTTTGGAATTTTGACTGGTAGGGCATTAAACAGGCAGTTTAGTTTTGGTAGAATTGTCATTTTTATTATATTAGCTCAGCCTATTCATGAGCAGTTGATGTTTGCCCAGTTATTTAAATCTGATTTTATTTGTGTCAGAAGTGTTTTGTAATTGTTTTTAAAAAAGTTTTTTAGTCTGCCTCAGCAGATATATACCCCCAGGTATTTTGTATTGTTTGAGGTTATTTTGAGTGGGATTTTTCTTTCTAGCTCTTTCTGCTGCATCTTGCTAGTCATTTATATAAATGTTGTGGATTTATGAAGGTTTATTTTATAACCTACAACTTTGCTAAAATTGCTAATAGTTTCCAGTAGTTTTTTGGATGATTTCTTGGGATTCTCTAGGTAGACCATCCATCATGTCATCTGCAAAGAGTGAGAGTTTTGTCTCTTCCTTCCCAATTCTAATTCCTTTTATTTCTTTTTCTTCTCTAATTGCTGAAGCTAATATTTCTAATATGATATTGAATAGTATTGGTGATAATGGGCACCCTTGTTTCACCCCTGATCTTATTGGGAATGCCTCTAGGCTATCCCCACTGCATATAATGCTTGTTGATGGTTTCAGATAGATGCTGCTTATTATTCTAAGGAACAAACCATTTATTCCTACACTCTAGTGTTTTTAGTAGAAATGGCTGCTGTATTTTGTCAAAAGCTTTTTCAGGATCTATTTATATGATCATATTATTTCTGATAGGTATGTTATTGATATAATTAATTACACTAACAGTTTTACTAATATTGAAGCAACCCTGAATTCCTGGGATAAATCCTTTTTTGATCATAATCTATTATCCTTGTGACAACTTATAATCATTTTGCTAAGATTTTATTTAAGATTTTTGCATCTCTATTCATCAAGGAGATAGGTCTATAAATTTTTTTCTCTCTTTTAACTCTTCCTTGTTTAGGTATCAGCACCATATTGGTATCATAGAAAGAGTTAGACAGAGTTCCATCTTCACCTATTTTTCCAAAGAGTTTAGATAGAATTGTAACCAATTGTTCCTTAAATGTTTGATAAAATTCACTTGTGAATCCATCTGGCCCTGGAGAAATTTTTTCTTAGGGAGTTCAATAAGGGTTTGTTGAATTTCTTTTTCTGAGATATAGTTGTTAAGGTATTTAATCTCCACTTCATTTAACCTGGGCAACTTATATTTTTTGTAAATATTCGTCCATTTCACTTAGATTGGCAAATTTATTGGCATATAGTTGGGCAAAATAATTCAGAATTATTACTTTAATTTCCTCCTCATTGTTGGTGAGTTCACCTTTTCATTTATAATACTAACAATTTGGTTTTCTTCTTTTTTTAAATCAAATTGACCAGAGGTTTTTCAATTTTATTGTTTTTTTTTCATAAAATCAACTCTTGGTTTTATTTTTTAGTTCAGTAATTTTCTTGCTTTTTGATTTTATTAATTTCTCCTATCACTTTTAGAATTTCTAATTTGATATTTAATTAGGGGTTTTTAATTTGTTGTTTCTCTAATTTTTTAGTTGAATATTTAGTTCATTGATTTCCTCTTTCTCTAATTTATTCATGTCAGCATTTAAAGATATAATATATCCCCTGACAGTCACCTTGTGTGAATCTCATAGGTTTTGGTATGTTGTTTCATTATTGTCATTATCTACAATAAATTAATTAATTCTTAGTGTAATTTGTTGTTTGATCCACTCATTTTTTAAAAAATGAAGTTATTTAAGCCAAGATGGCGACAAGAAGGGTTCTAGTCTTAGGTGCTCTCTGATAAAACTTGAAATTAAGGACTCTAACTAAACTTTCAAGAGACAGAACCCACAAAGGGACCCAGTGAGGAAGTTCTCCTACTCAAGGTAACCTGGAAAAGAGCAGAAAGGCTCTGCTCCCCAGGGGTCGGAGGAGCAGCCCACCAGAGGGGTGGCCTGCCAGAGTGAAACAACTTCAGCCTCCTGGAGGCAGCCCCAGGGCTCTGGGAGCCCCAGCTCACAGCAGTGGGGGAGTCTCCTGAGCTACACCCTGGGGAGCACCAGGCACAAAGTGGGGGAACAAGAGGGGACCTCTGCCAGAGTGAGCACATGGAGCCCAGCCCTCAGGGCACACAACAAGCAGCTTGGTCTTTCAGCAGCCCAGAACTGGAAAAAGAAGCAGGTGGAGCCAGTAAGCAGAAGCCTCCAGGGCATGAGCCCATTGAGCTGAGGGAGGGGAGTGAAGAGAGACTGCTGAACTCTGTCCTCTGCCTCTGGAACAGGACTCTGGGGTTCTGACCACATTCAGATCCTGATAGCAGTCTAGCCCCCCCCCCCCCCCCATAGAACAGCAGGCCTCCCCCACCTCAGCGCCGTGGCAGAGGGGGGGCGCTTATGGTCATTCACAGACCAGGAGGGAGGACAGACCCCCACACACTGAGACCCTTGTGGGAGTGTCCCAAAAGCTCAGGAAGCACACCAAAACCAGGCCCAGGCTGGGAAAATGAGCAAGCAGAGAAACAAGAGGAAGACTATTGAGAAATATTTTGCATATGAGCCCAAGAAGGATCAAAATACTCATTCTGAAGAAGAGGAAGCACAAGCTCCTGCATCTAAAGACTCCAAGAAAAACAGAAATTGGGTTCAGGCTATGACAGAGCTCAAAAAATATTTTGAAAATAAAATGAGGGAGTTAGAAGAAAAACTGGGAAAAGAAAGGAGAGAGATGCAGGAAAAACATGAAAATGAAGTCAGCAGCCTAGTCAAGGAAATCCAAAAAAATGCTGAAGAAAATAGCAGGCTAAAAACCAGCTTAGGTCAAATGGATAAAACAGTTCAAAAAAGTTATTGAGGAGAAGAATGCCTTAAAAAGCAAAATTGGCCAGATGGACAAAGAGATAAGAAAACTCTCTGAGGAAAACAAATCCTTCAGACAAAGAATAGAATTCAGGGAGATTGATGAATTTACCAGAAATCAGGAATCAATACTTCAAAACCAAAAAAATGAAAAATTAGAAGAAAATGTGAAATAATCTCATTGAAAAAATAACTGATATGGAAAACAGACTTAGGAAAGATAATTTAAAAATTATTGGAATACCTGAAAGTCATGATCAGGAAAAGAGCCTTGACATCATTTTCAAAGAATTGCTACAGGAAATTTACCCTGATATTCTAGAAGCAGAGGGCAAAATAGAAATGGAGAGAATCCACCGATCCCCCCAAGAAAGAGATCCCAAAAAAACAACCCCTAGGAATATTATAGCCAAGTTCCAGAACTCCCAAGTCAAAGAGAAAATATTATAAGTAGCCAGAAGGACACAGTTCAAATATCATGGAGCTGCAGTCAGGATCACACAGGACTTAACAACAACTACATTGGAAGCTCATAGGGCTTGGAATATAATATACCAGAAGGCAAAAGAGCTTAGGATGCAGCCAAGAATGAACTACCCAGCAAGGCTGAATGTCCTCTTCCAGGGATAAAGATGGACTTTCAATGAACCAGGGGAATTTCAAATGTTCCTTTTTGGAATGGCCAGAGCTGAACAGAAGGTTTGATCTTCAGATACAGGACTCAGGTGAAGCATGGAGATTGGAGGAGAGGGGGAAAATATGAGGGACTTAATGATGATGAACTGCATGTATTCCTGCATAGAAAAATGACACTAATAATACTCATATGAACCTTCTCAGTTAATAGAGCAGGTAGAGGGAGCTTTTACAGTTGAAGCACAGGAGAAAGCTGAATTTGAAGATAAAATATGGTGTAAAAATGGAGTCAATAGAAAAAAGGGAAATGTAATGGGAGAAAGAAAAAGGAGAGGGGGGAATAAGCCAAGATATTTCATATAGTAAGATTTTTTTTTATTACAATGAACTATTGCAATGATATGGAAGCAGGGAGGCAAGGGGGAATGAGGGAACCTTTGCTCTCATCAGAGGTGGCTAGGAGAGGAAACAGCATATATACTCAATGGGGTATAGGCATCTGGATTAAGAAGGAGGAGGGAGCAGGGGGAAGAGGTGGGGATGTGAATAAAGGACAAGAGGATGGACCATGGCGTGGAGGGACAGTGGTCAGATATAACACATTTTCTTTTTTACTTCTTACAAGGGGCTGGCATTGGAAGGCCTGCCCAGGACCATAGGGCCAGGTGAATTCTGGGCCTAAGGGGTGGTATGGGGGCTCAGGGCTTCTTGGCCCCAATACCAGGGATCTGTCTGCTGCGCCACTCAGTGACCCTATAGCAGAATCAGAGTGAAAGGAGAGAGAAAATATAGTACATGGTAGTGGAGAAATAAGAAAGGAGGGAGTTGAGATCAGCAATGGCAACGTTGGAAAAATATGGAAGTAACTTTTGTGATGGACTTATCATAAAGAATGTGATCCACCTATGACAGAGTTGTTGGTGTTGGAACAAAGACAAAGATGGAAGCACATTTTTTGTTATTATTATTTGGGGGAGGGTGCAGGGCAAGTGGGGCTGGGTGGCTGGCCTGGGGCCACATAGCAGGGTGATCTTTGGGTGTCTGGGGCCAGATTTGGACCCAGGTGCTCCTGGCTCAAGGGCCAATGCTCTGTCTGCCACGCAGCCACCCCTATCATTATTACTATTTTATTTTATTTTGGGTCTTTTTTTTTCTTCTTTTTGGTTTTTGCAGGGCAGTGGGGATCAGGTGGCTTGCATGTCACACGGCTGGGTGATTGTTGGGTCTACGGGGCTGGATGTGGGCTCGTGTGCTCGTGGCTCCAGGGCTGGTGTTTTGTCCATTGCGCCACCTGGCCATACTTATAATTATTACTATTATTTTTTTAATTTTAATTTTTTTTCTCTCCCCTCTACTTTATCACCCAAGCAAGTCTATATTCATGGGGAAAAGGGTATTTTGTTTACTCTTAAACAAGAATATTTTATTAATGTAAAAAAAATTTGTACAACATGAGAAATAAAAATAAAATTTAAAAAAAAAAGAAAGAAAAAGAAAAAATCAAGTTATTTAGTGTCCAGTTAGTTTTGGGTCTATATCTCCCTGGTCCAATATTGCATGTGATTTTAATTGAATTATGATCTGAGAAAGATGTATTCACTAATTGATGCCTTTCTACAATTGATCATTAAGTTTTTATGCCCTAGTACATGGTCAATTTTTGTGTAAGTGCCATGTGCTGAAGAAAAAATGTATATTCCTTTCTATCCCCATTCAATTTCCTCCATAAGTCTATCAAATCTAGGTTTTCTAACAATCTATTTACCTCCTTAAATTCCTTTTTGTTTATTTTATGATTAAATATTGCTAGGGGTAGCTAGGTGGCATAGTGGATAAAGCACCGGCCCTGGAGTCAGGAGTACCTGGGTTCAAATCTGGTCTCAGACACTTAATAATTACCTAGCTGTGTGGCCTTGGGCAAGCCACTTAACCAAGTTTGCCTTGCAAAAAAAAAAACTGAAAAAAAAAGATATTGCTAAATCTGAGAGTGGGAGGTTGAGGTCTCACACTAGTGGAGTTTTGCTGTCTGTCTTCCTGTAGCTCTTTCAACCTCTCCTCTAAGAATTTGGATGCTATACCATTGGATGCACACATATTTATTATTGAAATTACTTTATTGCCTATGGTACCTTTTGGGAGGATATAATGTCCTTCCTTATCTCTTTTAACTCTATCTAATTTTTTAGGTGTTTTTTTTTTGCAAGGCAATGGGGTTAAGTGGCTTGCCCAAGGCCACACAGCAAGGTAATTATTAAGTGTCTGAAGCCAGATTTGAACGTAGGTACTCCTGACTCCATTACTGGTGCTCTATCCACTACGTCACCTAGCCACCCAATGCTATCTATTTTTGCAGCTGCTTTGTTTGAGATAAGTATTGCTATCCCTGCTTTTTTCACTTGAGCTGAAACTAAATATATTTTACTCCAACCTTTCACCTTTATATGTATCTCTCTGTTTCAAATGAGTTTCTTGTAAGCAGCATATTGTAGGATTCTGGTTTTTAATCCACTCTGCTGTTTGCTTACCTTTTAAGGGAGAGTTCATCCCATTTAAAGTTATAATTACTAACTCTTTATTTCCCTCCATGCTATCTTCCCCAGTATTTTGTTTCTAAATACCACCACCTTCAGTGTGTTTGCCCTCCTATAATAACCCCCTCCCCTTTCTTTCCCCTTTCCCTTTCCCCTTCTTCCTTCCCTTCCTTCTGTTAGTTCCCCTTTTTCTCCCCTCCCCATCCCCCCTCCCCTTTTCCCTTTTAATACTTGAAAGTAAAGATAAGTTTCTTAACTGAATGTGTGTAAGTTAACTTTAAACTAAGTCTAATGAGACTAAGATTCAGGTGGTTCTCAGCTCTTCCCTTCTTCCCCCTCTATAACAATGGGTCTTTTGTACCTCTTAATGTAATGAGATTTAACCCATTCAGTCTCCTCCATCCTTCTCCTTACTGTCCCCCTTTTTAAGGAGGTATTGTTTTTAAATTATTCTTTCTGAGTCATAGAAAAGTTATAAGTGTCCATAACTTCTCGAGAGTTCTTAGAGTCTTTCTCCCAGGTAGGGTTATAGCCAGTTTCATCTTATTGGATAGCAGTCTCATGGAAAAGTCATGAGTGTCCATCACTTCTGGCTAAGTATATTCTCTCTAATTGAGTTACAGTTCTCAGGATTTATGAGAATATTTTTCCTGGTTGGTGATATAGCCAGTTTCATCCTATTGGATAGCAGTTTTTTTACCCTTTTTTTAAACCTTTGCATGTGTCTCTTGAGCCTCCTGTTTGATGTCCAAATTTTCTATTTAGTTCTGGTGTTTTCATTAGGAAATGTTGGAAGTCTCCCATTTTGTTAAATGTCCATCTTTTCCCCTGGAAAAGAAAACTCAACTTTTCTGGGTAATGGATTCTTGGCTGCATTCCAAGCTCCCTTGGTCTTCAGAATATCTCATTCCAGGCCCTTCAGTCCCTTAATGTTGATGCAGCTAGGCCCTATGTAGCCACACAGCTAGGTAATTATTAAGTGTCTAAGACCGGATTTGAACCCAGGTACTCCTGACTCCAGGGCCGGTGCTTTATCCACAGCTTTACTGTGGCTCCTTGGTATCTAAATTGTTTCTTTCTGGGTGTTTGCAGAATTTTCTCTTTTATCTGACAGTTCTGGAATTTGGCCACAACATTCCTTGGTGTTTTCATTTTAGGATCTCTTTCCGGAGGGGATATTCTTTCAATAACGATTTTTGCCCTCTGGTTCCATGATATCAGGGCAGTTTTCCGTTACTAAATCCTGTAATATTAAGTCCATGCTTTTTTTTTCTCATCATTGTTTTCCAGGAAGACCTATAATTCTCAAATGGAATTTGAGAATGTTCTGGATGTCAGTGGTTTTGCTGATGAGGGATTTTATGTTTTCTTCTATTTTTTTTTGGTTTCTTTAACAGACACTTGCTGTTTCATGAAGTAATTACTTTCCACAGACTCCATTCCTTTTTTTAGAGAAGAATTTTCTTCATTTACCTTTTGCAACTCCTTTTCCAATTGGTCAATTCAATTTTTGAAAGAGTTTTCCATTTGACCAATTGAGATTTTGAGAGAATTATTTTCTTTTTGCATTTATCCAGTTGTATTTTCCAAGGATTTGTTATCTTCTTGCCAGGTGTTAATTGTCTCTTCCAAATTTTCCAATTGCTTTTTAAACTCCTTCCTGATTTCTTCAAGGAAGTCTTTCTGTGCTGGAGACCAGATCATATTCTCCTCAGAGGTTCTAGTTCTCTCAGAGTTAGGGTCTTTTTCCTTCTAGGAATTTTTCTATGGACCCTCCTTTTCACTGACCTTTCTTTATTTTCCTGAGACCTTATGTTGGTGAGGGGCTGGCTCACAGAGGTTTGGTGTTGAGATTCCCTCACTGGGTTTAGTAACTCCAAGTCCAGTAGGCTGTGGGTTGCTTTCTCTGGAGTGTCTGTGACCTTAATTTGAGGCCCTGTCCCTTAGATTGGAAGGGGGTGGATGAAGCTGCTGAATACTTTTAGCTTTGAAGAGTGGTGGGCTTTACCCTAGGGCAAGGTAATGGCTCTCCCTATTCAAGCTGAGAGAGGTCTGCTGCTCATACCTGAGCCTGGGGAAGAAGTGAGCTGTAACTGTGTTTGTTCTGGGAGGAGATTTCAGCTGAAATGAAGGTATGGCTGCAACTCTAAAGCCCTGAAACTTACCCTCCAGCTCTGCTGGCAAGCTCCAGCCCAGCAGTGCCACAACCAATGCTTCAGCTACCTAGTTGGCCCACAGCTCCCTGGCCATCAGGTTAGCCCTGATCTCAGACTCTCAGGCTCTAGTCCTCCCTGCCTATCAGGCTCAGGCTAGTTGTACTTTCAGGCTGTCATGCTCTTGCCCTGTCCTGTTTTCCAAGCAGAGTCCACCCTCTGCATCTGACTCACCCACAGTCTGGAAGACAAACCTTGAGGTCTTCTAGTTGCTCTTGTAGATTGGATTTCTGTTAAGAGGTTTGTTTCATGTTGTATATGAGGGAGGATCAGGAGACTTTAGCACTTCTCTCTGCCATCTTGGATGGAAGTTCCAGAATCCATAGGCATTTCTAATACTAATAATGCCTAAATTTTAAGACTGTACCATAAAATGGAGAAATAATTTCTAGCCTCAAGTCTTGAACTATATTATTTACTAGCCTTAGGATCTTGGACTACCTCTAAAAGTATCTGTTTCCTTTTCAGTCAAATGACTCACTTGAATTACAAAATTTCTATTATCCATTCCATTCTGGCAATAAATTACTATGGGTTTTATAATAAGAAAGATCTCCATTTTGGTCCTTACTCTACCAATTTATTAACTGCATTACCATGTTCAAGTCAACTAATTTTTATCAGCCTTGATTTTTCTCTCTTAATGATAAGAAGTGATATTTATATAGAGCTTTAGAATTTACAAAGTGATTTAACTTTTCTTTTGCTCATTTGACTCATATAATTCCCCTATAAGATAGGAACCTTGTTAGCCTACATTTTTACAAATCAAGAACCTAAAGTATAGAAGAATTAAATGACTTGTACTTGGTCAGCCAACTAATAAATATCAGAGAAAAAATAGGAATCCAGTCACTCTATCATGTTACTCTAAACTAGATGATCCTGTCCTTGAACCTTAATGTCTGTTTATTTCCAAGCATAATCTTTGCTAACATTTGTTTAACTGCCACAAGGGATTATTAGATCTGATGAACTTTCACTCCTAAGATATGATTTAGCCTAGAAGTCTGAGCTGAACAACAGAAATGTTTTCTCCACAATTTTTGTTTCGGGCTATTGTATAGCTGGCAGGATACCAGCTTGAGTGTCCTTTAAAAGAAAAAAAGAATCAGATATTTGCAATATTTGGGGGGTTTATGTTTGAATTCACTCTAGGCAGAAAGGGTTATATAGATCTGATTGGTGTACAAATAGGAGTAATCAGGCACAGTAAAAGTGACCAACTTGAAACCAATAGTGATCTGGCTTCATATACCACCATTAAGATTTACCAAGTCACTGATGTAGGTCACTTATCCTCTCTCAGTCTCATTGACTATTTATGTGAAATGATACAATAATAATACCTAATATCTATCTTAAAGTATTGTTGTAAGAATCTAATGAGTTAATTCACACAAATATATTATATATATGTATATATATATACATATATATATATGTATATATGGAGAGAGAGAGAGAGACAGAGAGAGAGAGTTTAATAAATCTTAAGGTGTATGTTAAATATCAATATTAGGTTTGAGTTTGGGTGGGGTTTTTTTGGTTTTTGCAAGTCAGTGGAGCTAAGTGACTTGCCCAAGGTCACACCACTAGGCATTAAGTGTCTGAGATCAGATTTGAATTCAATTCCTCCTGACTCCACTGCACCACCTAGCTGCCTCTAAATGTCAGTATTGTTATCATCTAAGAGAAGTTCCAGTGTTTTCTTGTAGTTTTGAGTCAGGAACATCTGGGTTCAAGTGCTGCATCAATTTTTATCATCATGGTCAAGTCACTTGACCACACATTGTCCCGTTGTTGCTATTCTTCAGTGGTTTCTATGACTTTGTTATCCCATTTGTGATTTTCTTGGCAGAAATATTGAAGTGGCTTATGATTCTTTCTCTGGCTCATTTTACAGATGAAGAAATTGAAGCAAAGATAAGAGACTTGCCCAGGATAACACAGCTAGCAAGTAGTATCTGAGGCTAGTTTTGAACTCAGGAAAATGAGTTTTCCTGACTCCATGACTAACACTTTATCCACTATGCCAGCTAACTGACCTCAGGTGGCACAGTGTATAGAGCGGCAACCGTGGAGCCAGGAGGACTTAGGTCCAAATCTGGCCTTAGATAGTTGACACTTATTAGCCATGTGACCTTTAGTAAATCATTTAACCCTGTTTGCCTCACATTCAGGGCCATCTCCAGTCATCCTGATCCATACCAGATAACTCCAGAGGAGAAAATGAGTCTGGTGATTTAGCACAGCCCTCCCTCACTCAAATCCAATTCTCTTGCTTGTCATGCAGAACCTGATATCATAGACTTCTTTGAGAATGAAGGACAAACATCATCCCCATCAGCATCATTGTTCTAGGAAATGATAATGCTATGAGTAATAGAAAGTACTTAGGAGTTCCCTACAGTGATAAAAGCATAGGTCCAGAAAAAAATGTAAATGTGATTCTGTATGTTTATTTATATACACATAGTAAACATATATGCACACACATATTTATAGAAATGTATATGAATGACCACACATGTGTATTATATTTACACATACATGTAGATTCTGCAAGCATCTTCCACAAACCTTTTTTCCCATTTCTGGTGCTATTTACAGAT
Organism: Macrotis lagotis; assembly: GCF_037893015.1. NCBI lineage: Eukaryota > Metazoa > Chordata > Mammalia > Peramelemorphia > Peramelidae > Macrotis > Macrotis lagotis. Next base: position 174,775,691 of record NC_133658.1, on the reverse strand, counting down.
TGAATCTCTATACGTGCATGGGAGAGCATGTTTCTTGAGTAGTCTTTTATAATTCACATTATAAAACAAAATGTTCCTTCTTAGTTTATTGGCATCACAGCCTTTATTTTGTCGAGGGAAATAGACTATGCTAATTGCCTCACAAATCTCAAGATATAGTTGTCAGCTCCAGCTTCATCTTAGGTATGAACCTACTCGGGAGAAAATATATTTAACTTAAGAATTTACAGAGCTATTGAGTTTATTTGGGATGACATATCTGTGAGGAAACAAACATAAAACAATTGTATGTACTAGTTTATCTTTAGTTAGTATATTAAGGCATTTGCAGGGGATGGGATGTTTCTAAAATAAGAAAAAATACACAAATAAGCAAGAATCAAGATGATTAGATGCCTGATATAACTGAGGGCAGACTGAAGAATAAAATACTGCTTGGACTTGCAAATTTGTGTTAACCAAATCACACACATAGGTCAAGGATTACACAGGAATTGTATGAGATAACATCATAAACATCCTTCCCATGGAAACTACCCTTTCTGGCAGTATAATCAATAGGAAAGAAGGCTTTTGGCTGTGTAAATGTTGATTGTAAGTATATGTTCTCTCAGTCATCTCAGGTAGGAAAAAAGGGTATGGTTCCTGGAAATGACAGCATGAATATCTGCCAGTTTCTTGTATAAATCACCATTCACCCATTATAAATCACAAATCCATTAGCTGCTGAAAGATTTTGCTGCTTATTTCCCTGAACAGTAAATAGGTTAGCAATGAATTCTATTCTTTAAATATCTCCTTTATAAATGGATTTACATAAGTAAAGTTTTCCAAAGATTTTGCTTCTTTCAGTAATATTTAAGTCATGAAAGTAGCCCTTTCAGAACTGGATTTACTTTCTTAGTTGATTACTGTTAAAGCCTAATATTAAAGCAAAGGTAGGCTTCAATGCCCATAGGTGTGGAATCAGTTGTAAAGCAACCAAACACCATTGGGCATTTTATAAAGTTTCTAAGAATAGTTGAAGAGCAATTTTGCCTTCTTGTTTTAATAAAGATTGTTCATGAATTTTTTTCTTTTTTTAAATAATAAAGGACTTTGTAGGGCTACATAATTTCTTAGATATGTGTTATAGCACTATAAGGTGTATGTAATTATATCATATATTTTCAGACTGGACATCAAAGGATCTCAGTTGGAATCCTAACCCTGCCCTTGCCCATATGAATCTGAATGTCACTTAAGCTCTTTGGTTCTTGATTTCTTCATGTGCTAAATGAAGTTCTTGGATTGGGTGACGAAGACCCAATTAATCTAAATTCTGATTCTTTACATTAAAATTGTTATCCTTTTAGATTATCAGGATTCCAAATGACTCATTAACCTTGTATCTCTAACCTCCCTTTTTCAAGAATTTGATAATGTTTATTAGCTGAGATAATTCACTCAATAAGTTATCAATTATTTTTCACATTGAATCATCAATTCATAAGCACAGTTGATGTGATTACATGTGTCTAAGAATAATCATTTTAAGCAGAGTATATAAATTTGTAGAACTGAACTGTTCATTATGTGACCACTATTCATAAACATATATTGTGCTACCAAACAGATTATTTTATTACAAACTATGTAACAGGGAAAGACAGACATCATGGCCAGAGGTAGCCTTGAAGTTAGGAAGACTTAGATGCAAGTTCTGTTTCCAATACACTAGCTATTGGAACATAAGAATGATAATTAACCTTCCAGGCAGTGTTCAAAGTGATCCTCTAAGAGTCACTTTGTTGATTTGTAAGAGCAGAGAGAATTTCTATATCAAGATAATTCAACATTGTATTCAATCTGCACAAAACATAGTCTACACAAAAAAATAAACATAATTTTTTTGGGAAAAAACTGATTTTCAGAAAAACTGTGATTTACTTTATTCAAAAATATAATCTGATTTTTATTAAAATAATATATAATTAGTACTACAAAAATTTTCACTAGAAGTGTAAGTAAATGACTATGAGCAATTTGAGGAGAGAAAAATCACTTTCATATGGGCACTGAAGAAAAGTGGTGGGGGAATTAAGCATTCAGTAGAGGTAGTGGTATGTGAATTTGACTTTGGAGAGTGAAAGGTACTTTAGCAGAGGGAGATAGTTGGGTAGAAAAACTTGATTCTGGGTGTAGAAGATGTATGATAGGATTTAGAACATAGAAAAGGTCATAAGGTTCAGAAGTGACTGGATTCAGGTTTTGGATTTATGAATAGGATTCAATTTGATAAACATAATGCTTGAAAAATAAGAACAGAGATATGGGAGGAGGAAATGAGGACATATTTGGGAAGAGAAAACACTAAAGGAAGAATGGGTACATTTGGATGAATCTGCATGCTAACAAAACTGCAACTGGAGAAAATTCAGTTGAAGGACAATATCAGAACCTACATCTAATGAAAGAAAAAGGCACAAGACAAGTCCATCTCACCTTTTATTTGTACCATTCCCAAAAGAATGCTGAAAAGAGTGCTGACCTAACACAGACATAAAAATAGGAAATATATAATATAGCAGACCACATTAGTGAGCTATTCTTTCAAAAATATCTTCATGAATTGTGTGGCCTCCTACAGTAAAACATTTTACTCCTACCTTCCACTAGTTTTATTTTCTTTTCTCTTCCATTTTTCTAACTTTTCTCCATTCCAACCAGAGAAAATTCATAATAAATTCATTGTAGAGGTATGTATCTTTCAAAAGTCAATGGGAGAACATCCTTCCCCATTCCTCTGTTGAAACTTGCTTTAAATATGTATCAATGATAAGGCTACTTGTTTTATTTTGTTTTGTCTCGTTTCAGTGAATGAAACTTAGATGAATACAAACTTCTTTATAGAGTATTTTAGATATGAGTGGGTGGTTTAAGAATAACTTCTTTTCTTTGTTAGAAGACTGTGAATATAACTGTACTTCCTCTAAGTTATATTGCCTTTGTTGGTTTATACTGGAACCACAATTCCATTAGTATAGAAAATTCAGGGTAAGGGAAATACATTTACTGTTACAGATCAGCAACTATGCTATAGACATTAGGTGTTAGCTATAGTATAGAAGGCCCTGAGGGCTCTGAGAATTTAACTGTTTTTTTCAGGATCACAACATGATTTGTGACTTGAATTCAGATATTCTTGACTGGATGGAGTATAATCTCCATCCACTATGCTCACTAATCTTCTCTACAGAAACACTACTGAATTAAGAGGTATAGTGTCCAGAAAAAAAAAAAAGGAGATGATAGCTTGGCCTCCCATCTATCCTCTGCAAGTCACATGTTAAGTATTATGTTCAATTCTGGGCAAAATATTTTAAGACAGACTTTGGTAAGCTTAAATGTGTCCAGAGGAAGGTGACTAGGCTAGTAAAGTGACGGAAGTATGTTTAGCTTCAGTCATTTTTCAGTTGTGTTTGACTCTTTGTGACCTCATTTGGGGTTCTCTTGGAATAGTTTGTCATTTCCTTTGTAGTTCATTTTACATATAAGAAACCTGAGGCAAACAGGGCTAAGTGATTTGTCTAGGGTCACACTGACAGTGTCTGAAGTCAGAACCGAATTCAGGAAGATGAGTCTTCCTGACTCCAGGTTTGGAGTTCTATCCACTGCCCCCACCTAGCTGCTATGTCATATACGAATAGTGTAACAACTTGTCAATGTTTAAGCCAGAAGAAAAAACGGTGGGAAACATAGTAACTGCCTTCAAATATTTAAAGAGCTATTATTACGTACAAGAAAAATACCCTGTAGTTCCAGGAGCAACTGGTAGAAGATACTGAGATAAATTGAGGTTTGATATAAGGGGAAAAGTCTCAGCAATTAAGAGTTTGACTAAAAGTACAATAGGTAGTTCAAGTGATGATTTCCCCCTTTAATGGATGTCTTCAAAAAAAAGATAAATGATTATTTATCAAGTATAAAGAGGGATGTTTTGTTCAGTTATAAGTTGAGTTACATGTGCTCTGAAGACCCTTCTGATTTTCTCTGACACTCTAATTTCTATTATATTATGAGATTATAATGTTTTTCAAATGATAATATGAAAATATTATAAATTATGATGTAATATATCATCACTCTGTCCTGTTTTCAAAATTATAGAATTTCTATAACCTTAACAGATTCATTGTTCTTTGAGTATCTTTTCAGTCAAATTTTTTTATTATTTTAAAGTAATAAAACAAGCATTTCCTTAATGTAATAAAATAGAAAAATTGATTGTACATGAAACTGCAAATTCACTATGTGCAACTTGCTGTTGAAATCTTTATTTATTTATTTATTTGGTTTTTGCAAGGCAATGAGGTTAAGTGATTTGCCCAAGGTCACACAGCTAGTAATTATTAAGTATCTAAGTCCAAATCTGAACTCAGGTCTTCCTGACTCCAGGGCCGGTGCTCTATCCACTGTGCCACCTAGCTGTCCTGAAATCTTTTTTTTTTTTTTATTAAGCATCATTATTTTGTTATGGGAGTTACATACCCTAGACTTATTCATGGAAATACTCATGATTTTGAAGGTTAATATTTCATAACACTTAAATACAGTGTACCTATATTCTATGAAAAGCCCAGAAGAGGGTGGCGTTACATAAGCACATTCATTTTGCATTAAATATTTCTTCTATAAAATATTCTAATATACTTTTGATCTGTTTCTTTAACTACAGCCTAGCTCAAACTATATTTTCTGGGAGCTTATCTTGATTAACCCTTAAATTGCCTTACCATGAAGTTTATAGAATGCAAGTTTCAAGAGCAAACACTCTTATATTTATCTTTCTATTTCCAGTGCCTGGTAGAGCATGTTGCATATTATAGGTGTTTATTAAGTGCTAGTTGTGTGAATGTAAGTCAATTGTATAAATGTTATAGGGAGCTAACTTCAGCAGATAAAGGGTCTTGCCATATGTACATTCACTGACCTTGAAATCCAAAAAATTAATTTTCATAACTGATCCTCCAGTTATATAGTACAATGAGCAAAATTTGTATATTTGTTTCAGATTCTTGTTAGTCATTGAATCTGCAACTAATTTAATTAGACTTATATATGAAATAGAGCTCAGCTGTTGTCCATGATATATATATGAGCTATAATACCAGAATCTAAATTGTTCAGCACACATTGAGAGTCTTTTTTGGTGTTTACTATGTTTTCTTTTCTTTTACTTTCAATATTTATGAGATTTTTTCCCTTTTCTATATATTTATAGGGGGGGGGTTCTTGCTTAGATATGAGTGTATTTCACTGCACATTCTTTTTTAAAGAAATGAAGTTCTTTCTCAGTAAATATTAAAAGCTGAACAATAAATGTATGTTACTATATTCTAATTGAAGCTAATAATTTTGTTCCCTGAAAAACAAGATAGGCTTATCACTCATTCATCTTTGTTTCTTTTTCTTAGTGTGTCATTTTGGTTATTTGCTTCAAATATCTTAATTGTTTTGAAGAAAACTTGCCATGATTTTTACTTTTGTAAGATCTGAGAGTAACCATATAGGCCAATTTTCTAAAACTATTTCTGAATTCTGAATTTTCTTGTCTATTTTTATCATAATCATGCTGAGGCCATCTTTTGTTCAATCATGAAAAATGACTATTTTTATGATCATGCAATAAAGGATTCTTGTTTTTTCCCTTTGTCCTACTGAACTGAGTAACTGTTTTCTACATAGTATAGGGCTGTTTCTTGTGACAAATGTTCATGAGAATTTGGAATATTATTTTCTACTGGACTCTTGTTCTTTAACTTCTACTTTGAAAATGATATACCCAAAACAACTTAAAATAGAATTGGAGTGGAAAAATACTAAGAACCATATTCATACAGCTGGAGTAATATACTGAAATATAAAAGTATTTTTCTCAAGGAGCTCATAAGCTTGATATTTTTCACTTTATAGTTTTTCTTTTAATTCTGTCCCATACATTTCTCCCAGGTGCATTGTGAACAGAGATCTTTCCCCAACATTCTAAAATCAGTAGGGTTGTAATATCTAATGATAAAATCATCAACTTGATGTTTTGTTATGTTTCTCTGTGTATCCACATTCCAATTATTCTTAATGCATTAGTGAAGTCTGAAGTATTGAATAGAGTCTGCAATATTGAATGGAGTCAGGAAGACTTAAGCCCTATCTTTGACACATCCTGAGTATGGCACCATGTTCAGTCATTTAAAATCTAATGTTTTAGACAGCTCTATAATATTATGAATTACATAGGACTTGTAGTAGAGAGGGTTTCCACATTGATAATTTCCCTTCACATGAAATTAGAGTTCTTGCCCCAAAACAATTCAACAACCAAATAGGTTAATGTATTATTATGACTGGATTTGATATCTCAGGAGATGGTAAATTATGAGCTCCTTGAGAGGAAAACTATTTTTTCTTTTTATCTTTTTTTTAGTGTACTTCCTGACATTAAACAGGTGCTTAATAAATGCTTTTTTACTGACTGAAATAATTCATGCTTCCAATGATATATTTTAATATTCTTTTGCCTGTTCAGCCTGAGTGACATTTGCCCATGTTCTATTTCAGGGAGTTAACCCTACTAACAACTTTTCTATGTATATTGTGTCATTGTGTGTAAATCAATGGAGTAAACTGATAATCCATCAAGTATTTCTTAATATTGACACATGATTGGAAAAAATTTTTCTGTTTTTGTTATTCCTCTGATGACATACTTTGAAACCAGAAGTGCAAAATTCATGGTCTCAGGCTGCCTGAACCAGATTAAAATACAACTGAGAAATGTTTGACAAAATAAGGAAAAACACAATATAACAAATAATAATGTTAATTTTTTTCTAAGTCACTATGTAGCTTTTTGTGATATTTATGTTGAGTTTAACATTGTTTTTTATTGCTTCTCCTGTACAATTCTTGAATATTGAAGTGTTATAGATTACTCACTTCCAACATATCCCTTTTCATTTCCCTTTGAGCAATACTTTTTTTTACAAAGTTGGGCCTTTTTTATTGTCTCTGTCAAGAGAAGTGAAGTCTGAAGACCATCAATCCCTCTCCCCCTCCAGTCTAACTCACAGCTTGGCAGACCCCAGGGTCAACACAGAGCTTCCTAGGCAAAATACTTTTTAGTTTTTTGAAGATCGTGATAAACCATGATTCAGATTCTTACTTCATCATTTCTGTCACATACATACACACACACATACACACACACACACACACACACACACACACACACACATATATATATATATATATATGCACACACACACACACACAGGTGATAAATGTTCATGAATGGAAAATTTATTTCAATGTGAAGTATTTTTTTTAAAGAACCTTGCCCCATGAGAGCATTGCTTCAATTTGTGCCCAAGTGAGCTATGAAGAGTCAGTGTGCATAGTACTTCATCTTCCATTTCTACATTCATATATACATTCATTCAAATCACTGTCAACATATTCACCCTTTAAATGTGAACATTCCTTTACTAAATACTTTAGATCTTTGATGAAAGTGTTGATTGAAATAGGAAAACTTCCAAGCAGATTTTAGTTCATATTTTTTTCACATTCCCATAAAAACCTGACTAAAGAATTTGAGTTTTCCAAATTCATTTTCAGTAATGTTGTTGACCCTGGTCTTAGTAATTCCTCTAATATTGAACATGTATTAGGATAGATAATAGTATTTTTCTAAGTGAATTAAACTTGCCTTGACTGCATAGACAAAGAGTACAGTAGTTGAACACGAGGTTTAAAATTGATTTATGGGCTTTACAAATGGTAGAGCTAACCTCTCTAAGGAGACTCACCTCCATCAGGCAGCTATATTACATTGTCATGAACAGTAACTCCTGCTCACTCTCCATCCAGGAACTGACATCTAATTTATGGGGAAAAAACTATCTCCTTTCTTAGAAGGGAGGAAATTTAGAAGACTCAGGAGTATTTGAAGTTTGGGGAAATAGATCTCAGAAATAGGTATTTGATTTAGCTGTTCTCCAACACTACTACTTATGCTGTCAAGGAAAATGAAGTGGGAGAAGTGGAACTATCTCTTCATATGGTAGAGTATAATGTGAATTAGAGAGAAGAGTAGGGAGAAGCTTACAGTTAGTGTATGTGTGTTGAACTTAGTCCTTAGATAAAGATGAAATTGAACTTTCCAATATTGCCAAAAATTTTTTCTTTCAAGTCACAAATCCTATTCAAAAAAACCTAAACCTTGAAGTTCTTAGCAATAGAAATGTTTCTCCTTTTGAAGCAATATATATGTGTGTGTATATATATATATATATATATATATATATATATATATATGCATGTATGTGCATGTATTATAGAGTAAGATGGATTTTCCTAAAAGTGTTATACTATGGAGATTTCAACAATGAAAAAATATTTTACTGCAGATGGGACTTAATCAGTATTTTATAATGTGAGAAGGATATAGAAAAATATAATTCTAAGCATGTTAGACCTCCTTTTGCTGTAACAGCACACAGCTGGAAATTGCTTATTATTAGCTTGCAGATCCTATGGGAAAATTGAAAATTTTTTTTTTTGGTACTCAGCACATTTGTGATAATAATTATGGGGCACTAACATCACTTCCGGAATATGAGATTCTTTGGCCTTTATTCTCCCCATATTGAAAAGACCATTTATTAGGTATGTTCCTCAATATTGATTAGGGAAAGGATTCTTTTGGTCCCTAAAAAGAAAAGACATTTTTCTTTTACATTTTGATAATGGAATTTTGACAGAAACCTATATAGTACCTATAAAAACATAGGTACTTCAGGGAACCATAATGTAAGTGTGCCCATTTCATTATATTCTGAGATATATGATTTTAGGTTTCTTGGTTTTTACTTTTTCTTGATTATATTGGTTTTCTAGCAGGAAATAAAATAAATTAGATAAAAAAATTAGTACATCATAGTAACAGTAACACTGGTCATATGACCAGTGGCATCCAGAGACAATACAGACAATGTATTTGATTAAGGTGTTGTAATTTTCATATATGATCTATGTTATCTTTTCTATTTGGCCTTGGAGTTCATGGAGCTTTCTGTGAATAGCTCAAAGTACTCTTAAAGAACACCCCAAAGAAATATCTGTTCTTGGGTTGCCTTATATGTATAACTATTCTAATATGTTGCCCAGATTCCTTAGATCTTTGGTCAATTGAGGTGGTCTCAGTATAAACAACATCCTGTGTCCAAGAGACTCTCAGCCATTATGTAGGCAAAAATTCTTGAACTTCTGTAGCATGACAAAAGCAGTCTTTCTGAAAAGAGAAAGGAAAGAAGGGAAGGAAAGACAATAAAAAAGAAATTTCTGGAGTAACTGATTAGATATTTCTCTCTATTCTCTTCAAATAGCAGATTTAGCTTGTTCCCCCTCCCCCATGGCCAGTATATACCATATTTTCCTGTTTAAGAAGGAAACTCAACTAATTTTTCAGTGTTCTCACCATTAAGAATTTTATGATTGATTGGAGATGAATATTGCCAATATTTTTATAGTATAACAAAAAAAAGCTAAGATTCAAAGACTTATTTTGGCAGTAGGAACTGATAGTTGAAAGCTGCACCAGCTGAGATCCAGGTAGCAGGGTTCTACAAGTGACCACTCACTGATCTTTAAATTCATTCATCTTTGTTGTCTTCTACAGGAAACAGTTGACTAGATGCTGCAAAGAAAATATGTGATAGAAAGATACTTCTTTCCCAAAAAACAGAGTATCAAAGTCTGAGAAAGGAAAAAGTCCAAGTCACTGAAATCCAGTAACAAAATGGGAAGTATAAAACCTGAGTCATTAAGTTAGAGGCAAACAGAAAGTAGAGTGAACTGAATGATTCTGAATGCCAAAGTAGGAATGGTCAAAATCAAGAGTTGATTTTATTTTTATAAGCTCTGTTAGGGCAAAATTGTAGGATTATAGATTTGACTTTGCATGACATCTAACCCAACCTCTTCTGAAAATGTCAGAACTAGAATTTGAACTCAGGTCCAAAACCAACATTCTTATCACTTTTTCTTTCCAATGAATTATACTTTTCTAAGTAGTAATGCAAAATTCTACATGTTGGTTCCAGAAATCAATTATGTAAATACAGAATGTAGCTAATCAATGGGTCCTTAGGGATGGGAAAGTATTAAGAATTTTAGGGAAATACAAACTCACCATGAGTCAATAGTTTGATATGCAGGCTCCAGAATAGCATTTATCCTAGGTATCTTAAGAGACATCATCTTCAGAATGAAATAGATACTGGTTTTGCTGTAGTCTACTCCAATCAGGTCACATGTAGAATCCTGTATTAAGTTCTGGGTATCACAGTTTGATAACACAGGCAAGTTCAGAGGAAAGAAAATATGATGACAATGTAGGAATATATGAAAGATTGTCCACTGGAAAAGAAACTGGGCCATTGTGCATGAGTATTTGAGAGTATGTCTGTGGTAAAAGAAATCCGACCTGTGTTTGGTCCCTCTGGGAAGAAATAGAAGCAAACATGCAGATTTATGCTTAAAGATAAACTATCTAGTAATTAATATTAGATAGTTGTTAACTTATGGGCAGCCTTGATATGTCCAGTATCTCTATATATACACAACATGATAGAAGCAATGACTATTTCTCCCCCAAAATCTTTAAAAATGACTAGGGACTGAAAGGTATGTATATGTATATGTATATATATATATATATATATATATATATATATATATATATATATAAATGTACATTGATAGTAGAGAGAGTATGGGTCCTTTTGCTGTTCAATGATTGATTTTCATTGTTATAAACCTTTTCTTGATTTGTGACATCATAATGCTTATAAGACCTTGCTTTCCTTTAGTCTGTGTGAAAATCTCATCAAAAACCAGAGCATAGTGTAGTAGATGGAAAACATGTCTTGAAGACAGGAAAACACTACTTCATATGCAGGTGAGATAATTGACTCTCCTGACTTCAGATTCCTCTTTGAAAGGACTGGGTTTTTTCATCTGTGCTGTCCCTTTCAGCTTTAATTCTATCACTCCAAATAGATTTTTCAAATGTAAATCTATAGCCTTGTAATGAGTAGTAAGATGTTTGAATAATCACATCAATTAAAATTTAAGAAAGGTATTAACCATCTCCTTTTCTCAAACAGTAGTCATTTCAATAGAAAGCAGTAAGAGATTCTGAGATGGTCTTATTTTCTTTCAACTAAAAGTCAAAATTTCCCAAGTTGAAAATGAAACAGTACTGAAAATGGAATCAGAAATTTAAATCCTGAATGACTTTTGGGAATGTCACTTCAATCCACTGTCTCAATTTTGTACATCTGTAAAATGAGTTGAATTAAATTTACATTGAGGCTCCTTGCAACTTGACAGCTATGAAGATATTCTTATAAACTGGAGGTAAAAATTTATTAGACTACTGCCATCCAGCAGTCATGACTGAAACATGTCAGGAAAAGAAGTCTATCAGACTTCTAGAAAGGAGTCCAAGTAAATTTTTAGGATTATGGGGTCATAGGATCAGGTTTTAGGTTTGGAAAGAACCTCCTAGATTTCTATTTTAACTTCATTTTACAGTTAAGGGAGCTGTGATCTTCAATATGACAGTCTCACACCATTGGGTGTGAGATCAGCCAATTGAAATGAAAAGACATTTTGTCCCCCACCTTCCCCTCTATATCCTCAGTTAACCTTAGACAGACATTCCTGAGTTTGTCTCCAGCACAACACTCCAGTACACATACCAATTTTTCAATCTGCTTCCTTCCAGTGATGGCCTCCTGTGATTGCCTTGGCAATGTCCCCTCAGGGCAATTATTATTTAATCAACCCAGGATCTCCAGGCAAAATTTCCCAGGAGACAGCATTTTGAGATAAAGTAGTCTACAAAATTGAATATCAAAATAAACAACTTAGAATCAGACTACTGACACATTATATCACGATGTTGAACCCAGATTTTAAAAATTGATAATGTATATTCAATCACATTATTTTCACTATATACTATTATTATTAATAGAACTGTGAGAGCAGAAAGATTTCTAGTACAGCTAATAAATATATTATTTTCAAAATATTATTTCATCTTTATCATATCCACTAAAATTTTCTACTTTTTGGATAACTGCTTTTGGATAACTATACTAATAACAATTATTACTATTACAGTAGATTTACATCTTATTTTTTAAGTGTACATTTATTAAGGATGTGTGACACCAAAAATGTTATGCATGACTTAAAATACAAGAGTACTATTGACAAAGCCCATCTTTTTGAAAAGCATTTCATAATTCTTTCTCTATAATTTCAGTCCAGTTTTCCTACTCAAGTTAAGCTAGACCTTTGTTTTGTTGTTTTTCAGTCACATTCAATGCTTTGCAAACCCATTTGGGGTTTTCTTGGCAAAGAAACCAAAGTGGTTAGTCAATTCCTTCTCCAGATCAGTTTACAGATGAGGAACTAGGGCAAATAAGGTAAAATGACTTGCCTAGGGTCGTACATACAGTAAATGTCCAAAGTCAGATTTGACTTTATGAAAATGAATCTTCCGGATTCAGGTCCAGTGCTTTATCCAAGTTGCCACCTATCCAACCTTTATTCTCTTTTAATTTGATCATCAGTTTACCATTCAGGTAACAAATTGAGTGCCAGAAAAAACCTTAGGGAGACAGCTGAGCAGCACAGTGGATAGAGCACCAGCCCTGGAGTCAAGAAGACTTGAGTTCAAATCCAGCTTCAGACAGTTAATAATTACCTAGCTGTGTGATCTTGGTCAAGTCACTTAACCCTGTTGCCTTAAAATAAAATAAAAAGGAAAAAACCTCTTAAGCCATGTAGTCCAACCCTTCCTTTTTGTGGATGAAGAAATTGAGACCCAGAAATGTGAAAGAAAATCTCCCAGAAGTTGTTAAGTGGGCACACAAACCATGGTCATACAAGAAAAAAATAGGTAGCAGAGACAAAATGCCTTCGTGTCCAGGTCCCTTTCCATTCTAACATGGAGGTTCATCTCTGTGTTCACTTCTTCATCTGGATGGTCACTTACCTCTCTGCCCTCTATGGTCATAATCGGGGAAAGGGAACAACAAATTCAACACTGTTCAAAATGGAAAGATGTGCAACTGCAACCCTAAAACTCTAGATCTGTTTTCCTTCAAGGATAGTATGTTTTCTGAAACAAGTCAGGCATATCTTTTGGGAAGAATGGTGATTTCCTAGCAATTTATGGCTTTAAAAAAAACCCAGATTATAGCTCATGTTTCATTAGGCCTATTATGCTTTTTAATTACCTTGGGGACTTCTTTTGTGCCTAATTATCTGTATGACAGGAAATTAGAATAGGCTTCTATTTTGTCTTTAGGCACTGGGTAACCTTTTTTTTCATCCCCCCCATTTTCTCTTTTCATATGTTAACATGGATTATGAGTTTTAGATCAAAGTGATTCGGTGTAGCATTTTTAAGCTGACTAGTATAGCAAGCATCCAAATGACTAATGAAAAATTCAGCCTATTATTCAGATGGTACCTAGCATCACAAGACAAAATATCCAGAGATTGTCCAGAATTCATTTTCAGGTAGGCATTACCCATTGATGGGACAGCAATAGGACCACAAACAAGTACAATAACACTGCAGAAAATAATGGAGGTTGAGTTAATAGGAGCTAATATTTGCATATTGTTGTTAGTCATTTTTCATTTGTGGGATTTTCTTGATAAAAATACTGTAGTGGTTTGTCATTTCCTTCTCCAACTCATTTTGCAGTTAAGGAAATTGAGGTAAAAAGGGTTAATTGACTTGGCCAGGATCACATAGTCAGTGTCTGAGGGCAGATTCTAAACTCAGGAGATGTCTTCCTTCCTCCAGGCTCAACACTCTAATCACTGTGCCATCTAGATGCCCCAGCATTTGCACAGTTCTTTGCATTTAAAGTATGTTATCCCATTTCATACACAGAGGAACACAGAGAGATTGGTAGCATAGCATTCTGGTCCCTATTTTATAAATGAGGAAACTATGAGGGAATTAAAGTGATTCAGCTTGTCCAATGTTATACAGCCAATAAGTGAAAGAGCTGGGACTTCAATCCAGGTCTTTTCATTCCCTAGGACTATGTGCTTAGTCTGAAAATAAGTAGGGAGACCTATGAGGTTATATCCATTGTCAGCTGAATCTGACAAGTTAGAGTGTAAAAAATCTCTAATGATGTATATACTCCTAACTTCTCTGCCTATGTGGGTCAATTAATTTGAAACCAGTAGAATAAAATATTTTCATTTCTTACCTCTTCCTTTCTCCTGCATGCTCATGGTGAGGTCACTAATGATAAGGTCTACAGGAAAGGCTATCATTCATTTCTGTTCCCAGAATACAAGAACCAACCAAAAAGTCAAGGGAAAAATCTACTCATTCTGTTAAGTTCTATTTCCTGGGTAAAAATTTTTTTAAAAATCTTATTTTGAATTATGTTTCTCAACTGTCCTCATTTGAGAGCCCTCAAATCAAATCCTTTGGAATAAATAGTGTCCCCAGGATAAAAAAATGAGTTAAAGAATGCTAAAATGGCTTCAGGAAAGCTTTTGCTGTTTATTTTTAATTGTCAAATATTTCCCTTTTAGCTATTTCTGTGAGTAATATTTGAACTGCTTGTAAGAAGGAAGTAATTTATTGTTGACCCCTTTCACTCAGTAGTTTGGGAAACTCTAAATAAACAAGAAATATAATTATTCAGAAAAAAATCTCATGGACCTCAAAATGAAAGCCGCAAATGTAATGACCAATGTATAAGAGTTCAATCACACACACACACACACACACACACACACACACACACACAGAACACACAAAACACACAAAACACATTCACACATTTCAGAGTGATAATTGTGATTTGGCATTCCTTGATAAGAATAATTACTCTGATGGTCTTTATCACAGGATGTTGGACAAGAGAGAAAATTATGCCATTATTTTTTGGATTATTGACACCTGTGTTCTCATGATAATCTAATGCTGCTACCCTGCACACTTTAATTCTTACACTCAGAATCTCTCATGGCAGATTGATAAGGTTCACTTTCTCAGGAGAAGAATCTTTTAGTTTTTGCAGTTCAACTGTTAAAGAAAACTGCTAATAAGGTGCTATCTTGCCATTTCTTATTCCTTCACTCACTCCATCACAGATCATTATAAGTATGAATTCGTCCAACCCTGTGCCCCTCTTTGGAAAAATGGCACTACTCATTAATTATCAAACAACTAAGTGAATGACAAAGGCAGAAATTATTTTCTCCCATTATTACCTGTAATTATCTCTTTTATTAGTAAGTTCCTTCACTTAATTTTTTATTGCAGTATCATAGACCTCATTTCAGTAGAGATAGAAGGAATCAGTATTTATTAAGAAAACATCTTTGAGCTCCATGTGGTGATGCTTTTAGTTAGGAAAGTTTTGTTTTTGTTTCATTTTGTTTTTGTTTCCCTGAATTTTAGATTGTAAGCATCAATATTTCATTTTCATCTTATGGCTATATACTAAGTCTTTTATTGGTGTTCATGTTTTATTTTTCAAAGTATATATTCTATTTGAGAAAGTGCCTAACTTTGTTTTTAATGTTTCGCATAGTCTTGATTTGCTTGCAGCATATACCATAGGAGGCTCATGGCATCTGTCACATAGTTATATGAGTACAAAGATATATTAGACCTTACATGCTTGAGAGAAACTGCCATAAACACTGATTACTAGCATTATAGGCAAAGTAAATGGCATTAGGTGATGGCCTAACAGTCTAGAAATTCATTTCATTTTAGTAAATATTTAATTCAATTCTAAGAGTATTTCAGGAATGTTGATAGGAACTAGTGATACAATACAAAAATAAGATTGTCCTTGACCTCATAAAGTTTATCTTCTAGCTGGGGATATGACATATTCACATATAAATAAGCATAAATACATTTAAAATAATTATAAATACATATAAAATAATTATGAAATATTGGGGTACTCAGAAAGGATACAGTCATCTAGATTCTTAGATCCTACCTGAAAGACTATGGTGAATGCCCTCACACAAATATAAGCAACTCAAGAATGGTGAATGGTTATGCAATATTCTTAGCAATTTCTTTTCCTAGAGCAACACTATTCAAGAAACCACCTCAGAGTCAGAAAGATGTGTATTCGAATTCAGTTTTGACAGACTCCTGGCAAATCATTTACACTCTCTACACACAATCAAGCCTCTCTAAGCATACAATTTACAAAGTAGGTACCAGCTTGCATTTATAAAAGACTTTCTCATCCCAAGAATCTTTTGTACTAATACAATGACCACTAAAATCCATATGTTTACCTCTTCTCAGAATTGAAAATTTGTATAGCATTTAAAGGGCTTTTGTTGTAGTTCAGTGGTATCTAATTCTTTGTACCCTCTTGTGTGTGGAGGGAAGGGATTAAGGAGGAAGGAGTTTGACAGAGATACTGTAGTGGCTTCTCATTTCCTTAGACAACTCATTTTACAGATAAGGAAACTGAGGCAAAAAAGGTTAAGTGACTTGTCTAAGATCACACATTTGAGAAGTGTCTAAAGCTGGATTTGAACTCAGGAAGATGAACCTTAACTCCAGACCCAGGACTCTATCCACTCTATCATTTCGCTGCTCCACTGATACTACAAGTCAATCAATTCCTACAATTCTTAGGGGAACCAGAAAAGGAAGAACCTCTTGTTATATAAAGCTATGGTAATTCTGCTAGACATGGAAGGGGGTCCAAGTCTGCTGAGGATCTTGAGTTGAATTCCATAAAAATTTATTAATTACCTATTGTAGATGAAGCTCTATGCTAGGTAATGAACATATTCCCTGTCCTCAAGGAGTTTACATTGTATTTTCAAAGGACTCATTTTTGCTTAATTCTAATAATAATTGTTATTAGAATCCTATTTACAAATTTATAAAATTTTAAGCTGCAAGAGATTATAGAGACCATAGTAACTTCACCTCCTCCAAGAGACAAAAATGGAAAAGAAAGGGAAACAGTTTATTTCTCCCTCTGGTGCCTAGAAAAGTGTTTTGTTCCTGGTGTGCTAGGAGATGGGAGAGAATAGGACCAATTACTTCTTTTAATTGGTAATTATACTAAGAAAAGACATAAGAGGTTTGATAACTTTGTTCCCTTAACCTTTGAAAGAGACAGAAATTTTCTATTGTATTAAGGTCTTCATTCCCACTGCTTAACAATTAAACTTTCCAACTGAACATCAGTCTGACATTTTTTATAACAGGCTTCAGTTAAAATACAGCTAATAGTAGTTTTTGTCCAACAAAGACAATTTCCCATTTTCTTTCTTTCTTTTTTTTTGATTCCTAATGAATATCCAAGAATCATTAGCTAGATTGGACCTCTATGTTTGAGTTTTTGCCCTGCAATCTGACAGAACCATATTCAAAGCACCATCTATTTGTATATGTGAGAAGCTATTTTATTTGACAGCTTCTAGACAAATTTCCACACCTTCTCTAGGGAATTCATTCCATTTCTTAACCAATCATACCATCAAACAGTTTTTCCTTGTAGATTTTTATTAGCTCTTATCTAAATGTTTCTTGCTAAAATAAGTTCTCTTTGAGAGTAAGCATATCTATATGCATGTCTATTCATCTTTATCGTTTGCTTGATCCCAATATCAAATGGGTTTTTTTTATGCTGAATGTCAAATGAGATTACCTTTGAAATGATTACTGTTAACACCCTCATGTCTTCTCCCTAATAAGACTCCCATTCTATGAGTTCAGATTGATTATTTGTTCCTGCTCTGTAAGGATAAGTGCAACCTGCTTTACTGGAGCACTTTACAATTAAGTGCTTTCCTCACAGCAACCTGTAAGGAAAAGGCTAAATGTACAGATGAGGAAACTGAAGCTCAGAGAGGGAACAAGTTCACTTAACTAGTAAGATATGGGAACTGCCTCCACGACCTATTGTATGCAGTCTTTGAAATGTTTGTTTTTAGTAAGATTATAATGCTAATAACCAGCATTTAAATGGCACTTTAAGGTTTATATAGTATTTTACTTATGCTAGCTCACTTGATTCTTAAAATAAACATATGAGTTGGGTTCTACAATTATCCTCATTTGTAGTTTTGAAGAAGCTGAAATGGAGAGAGTGAATTGTCCATAGTCAAATATCTGAAGAAAGAAATGGATTCAGGTGTTTCTGTTTCCTGCCTACCTTTTCACCATTCCAAGGAAGCATGGTATAGTGTGTGACATGCATCCCTTATACCCCACCCCCCTTAGAATTTTACCATGGTCATTATCAAGAAATATAAAAACCTTAAGGAAATTTGAAGACTTCCTTCTTTCTATCCAAAAAAAGTCCAAGCTTCAACTGAGGAGTTTCTCCCTTATGCCTGCTGATTGTGTATCTATCTATGTATCTATGTATCTATGTATCTATGTATCTATGTATCTATCTATGTATCTATCTATCTATCTATCTATCTATCTATCTATCTATCTATCTATCTATCTATCTATAGGTGACTTGAATGAACTCCACATATTCCTAGGGTCCTTTTTATGGTCATCTTCTTTGACAACATCTTCTCTACAGGTGTCTGTTCTATTTTATGTGTTATTCTCAAGCATAATAGACTCCTCTTTCTCTTCCTCTTCTCCACCTGCATCCCTGATTTAACTTCCTTGAAACAACACATTTCTCAATGAAGTATCATAAGATTATTGCAGCTATCATTGAAATACTTTCCCCTTTTAACACCTGGGGACTTGAACCAATCTCCCCTCAGGCTTCTCTCACTCCTTCACCTTTAAACTTTTAGCAATCATAATAGTCTCTCAACTCTTCTCAAATATAGTAGTAAATTAAGCAAATGTGATAAATGAGGAAAAGATAATATACTGTTTGCTCATTTGTTAGTGACTAGCAGAAGAATAAATTTGAGGCTCCCATAGGTAAGTCTCCTCTTTCTGAATTTTATGTAAATGCATGAGTAGATACCAAACTGCCTTTTATAATGATTTAATAGGAATCCACATGCATAGTATCCATAAGATCACAGATAAAGGGCTAAAAAAGGAGGACTTGGTCCCTCATTTGTTTGCTATGTCTTTAGCTTCTATAAATTTAATTATAATCTCTAGACTGACAATTCTCAAATCTACCTATCTCTGCTTGTCTTCAGTCTCATATCTTCAACTGCCTTCCGGACATCTCTGATGACTAAAAAGATTTGAGAGACATGGTTTCAGGGTAACATTCATTTTATTAATAAAGCCAGCAGGTTATTAATAAAAGCGTGCTCTTTTAGACCAAAAAGACAATAATGGTTTCAGACTCAGAGTTCATATACCCTTCAAAAAGTAGGTCTTCCCCAGGGGAGACAATTAGCTCTGATTGGATAACACAAGGGAAAGCAAACTGAGAGTGACATCATGTCACCCTAGAATAGAGAAACTATCATTATAGCAGACTATTCACAGATTAGGGCCATCCAAAGAATGTATATCCCACCTAAGTCTAAGCAGAACTCAATAGCTTCTACCAAGGTGGAATCTTGAACATGAAAGTTAGTCCAATCTCATTGTCAGCAATGCCCTTCAAGAAATTGATTTTTAAGGGATTTTTAGAAGAAGGAGAGAGCTCTGAATCCCCCCCCATTATTGATTATTAATTATCATTTCTTACACCTCCCTTGGGGAGGTTCATTCTTCTATAAAAACAATGGCTGCCCTCCCATTTCCTCCTCACTATTTTCTGTATGTTCCTTTTCTATAGATAAGGTTAGCAGATACTTATTTCCTCCTTTTCTCCTTTTTTAAGCTCAGACAGAAGCCAGTTTTCCCTGTAGAATTGCAGCTTCATTCTCCAATGATAAATGGTCAAATGATATGAATAGTTTTCAAATGAAGAAATTAAAGCTATATATAATCATATAAAAATGCTCCAAATCATTGATTAGAGAAATGCAAATTAAAACAACAAAGTTATCACCTCACACCTATCAGATTGGTAAAGATGAGAAAAAGGGAAAATGATCAATGTTGGAGAGGTTGTGGGAGGATTGGGACATTGATGCTTTGCTGGTGGAGTTGTGAATGGATCCAACTTTTCTGGAAAGCAATATGGAACTGTGCCCAAAGAGCAGTAAAACTGTTCATACCCTGTGACCCAGCAATTCCAATTCTAGGTCTATATCCAGAAGAAATTATTTTTTTTTAAAGGGAAAATTCATACATGTTCCAAAATATCCATAGCAGCTCTTTTCATAGTGGCAAAGAATTGGAAATTGAGGGGATGCCCATCAATTGGGTAATGGCTAAACAAGCTATGACACATGAATATTATGGAATATTATTGTTCTGTAAGAAAACATAAATGGTCAGACTCTAGAGAAGCATGGAATAAGTTATAGAATCTGATGCTGAGCAAAGGGAGTAGAACCAAGAGAAAAATGTACACATCAACAACAACATTGTGAGATAGACAGCCTTCATGGAAACAGCTTCTCTCAGCAGTTCAGAGAGCTGGGACAACTGTGTTAGACCTGCTATGGACAATGTTAACACCATCCAGAGGAAGAAAAAAACAACACATCAAAATAAAAAAGAAAGATCAACCTTTTGGAATCTGATTTACACTTTATAAAAATTATCTCATATATATCTCTTTCCCTTAATACTAATTACTCATAATGAAAATGACCAATATGTAAACATGTTTATCAAAAATATGTATGCATAATGCTAACTTGACTGTTTGCCACTGAGAAGAGGGGGTTGGGAAGGGAGGGTGGAAGGAAATTTTGTAACTTAAAAATATAGATGTGCATATGGATGAAAACAAATAAATTTAAAAACAAAAGAATTGCAGCTTCCTAGCTGATAAAGGTACTCTTTTAACTAGAATTTCTAGTCAATAAGCATGAGCAGGGAAATTACTATATATATTTTAATTTTGAAACATCAGTGAATGACCAAAAACTTGAGATATTAATATTCTCCTAAAAATAAAGTTCATTATCCTGTTCTAACAGGTTTAACCTATTCAGAGAGGCTGGTAGTGCTATTCCTGTCAAAAATGTTTTGTATTAAAGCTGTGTTTCCTATGTACTTATTTATGTAAGCTTCTTGAGGACAAAGCTAGTATTGTATTTTATCTGTGTTTCTTCTATGTCTAGCCCAGGGCTCATTCATGGTAGATACTTACTAAACTCTTATGCAGTTGGATGGTAAATATTTTTGGTTTTGGTTTTGGTTTTGTTTTTTTTTTTTGGTTTGTTCTTAGATCTAATGGGTGATTTCATTGGCACAGAAAGAATCACCAAAATGGCAAACTACTCCTTGAAGACAGTAACAAAGGAAAGGGAAGCAGTAGCTCTTTCAAAGCCACTGTTCATTTCTTTAACTCCAGTCATATTCACTAATGATGGAACCCCATTCTTGTTTGTAGCCTCCATTTGAGGCACTGAATGATGAAGGAAATCATTCTATTAGTTGGGCAGTTGTAATTAAACATTGTTTTTGGCAGCTTTCTTGAGAATGTACTCAAGGTCTCCAGTAATTCCCTAGAAGCATATTGACTTATGGATTAAAATGTAGTGAATCTGGTGAATCTTCCTTAGAAAGTCATTTATAACACACATATTTGGGAAATTCAAAATGCTGCTAAAACTAATTCATTATAAAAGTACTCTTGAATACCATGACTGGAAATGACCGTTTTAGCCCTTGAGGCTCTTATAATGATTTGCAATGCATTTGAAAAGAAAGGCTTTTAAATTTGGTTCATTAATGCCATGATGAATTCTATAGGCTTTATGCATATGAAAATGACTATATAGTTTGAAGGAGAATGAAATTATAAAGTCATACTAATAGGGATTAGGGTAAAGAAAATGATAGCAGCACCTCTGATTTAGAACTAGGAAGAACCTTAGAATTGATTTAATCCAATGCCCTCATTTTGCAGATGAGTGAACTGAGGCATATGTCATTCTCCTCATATAGTCTGTTCTCTAGCCAAATGGTCTACTTTGCTGTTGTTGGTCATTCAGCATTCTATCTCTGACCTCCATAATTTTGCAAATATTAACTTCCGTACCTGAAATGTATTTTGGTTTCCTAAAATCCCAGCTCCCTTCAAGGCTAAGCTTAAGTGCTATGTCTTTCAAAGGACATTTCCTGATCCACACCCCCCACCTCCCCACCCCAGTGGTTAGTACCTCCTGGCTCACCAAAATCATCTTATATTAATTTTATGCCTGAAGCCATCTTTTTTTGTCCCAATTTACTTTAAAGTACTCACAGGTAAAGGACTTTACCTTTCCAATTTGTTTCTATCCAAAAAAGGCTCATATAGTGCCTGTTGCAAAGTAGATACGCTAATTTCTTGTTTTTATTTGTTCTCTTTATAAATTTATTTATTTTTTCAACTACATGAAAAGATAGTTTTCAACATTATTTTTTGTAAGATTTTTAAGTTCCACATTTTTCTCCCTCCTTCCCTTTCCTCCCCCACCCCTTGATAGTAATCTGATATAGCTTATGCATGTATAATATATATATATGTTAAACATATTTTCATGTTAGTCATGTTGTGAAAGAAGAATTAGCACAAAAGGGGGAAACATGAGAGGGGAAAAAACATTTTAAAAATGGAAAATAATATGCTTTGATCTGCATTCAGACTTCATAGTTCTTTTTCTGGATATGAATGGTATAATAATTGCTTACAATATTCTCTTTGGTCATAAGGTCTGGAGCCTGGGTTCTTAAAATGTCTTGTATCTTATAGGTTCCTTTGACAACCAATTGAAACCTATGAATCCCTACCCAGAAAGAAAAAAAGTTTTTAAAAGCATAAAATAGAAGTACAGAAGGATTTTCAAAATTAATTAAATTGAAGTATAATTTGTGAGTGTGTGTGTGTGTGTTTGAGTGTGTAAATAATAAGATATTCTCTCACAGGATAGTAAATAGATGGTTATCAGAGGATATGCTGTTACATTGGAAGTAGGAAGAACTGAACTTAAATTCTATCTCAAATATTTATTATGTTACCCTACACAAATCTTTTATTTTCTCTCATTCTCAGTTTATTCATTAATAAAATTGTCATAACACTACCCTCTACCTCATGGTATTATAATGATCCAATGAGATTACAAGTACTTCTCAATACTTAAAGAACTATAAAAGGTAGCTATTGTTGTTGAGTTTTTTTTTAATTTAGATATTATATTTTGATTTTTCTATTAGAAAATAATGTTTGGTGATTTCTTTTTTTTAAAAAGATGATTAGATTCTTTCTAAACATTTTTCACATACTTTTTTGATTCATATTATATCCCTGGCCTCTATCTCATTATTATTTTCAAATTTTGAATTTTCTAAATCTCTTAATTATTTGTATTCCTGCAACTCCTGATGATTTGTATATTATCACATCATCACTGATTTAAAACTTGAAGGAATCAGAGGCCATTTAGACTAACTTTCTATATTTAAATTTTTTATCACTTTCTCTAACTTGTTAAGTTTTATTATCAATTTGTCTTGCTTAATTTTTAACAATGATAGAATTCTCATTATGAATTCCAGATCTTTCTTTTCTAATTCTCTATCCATTTTAATTTCCTTAAAATGTTTATTATTCACTTAGTGAGTCTGGACCTAATTCTAGATTAATTTTTTGACTATTGTTTAAAATGATTTATTATTTTTCCACTTGTAATAATTCCTCTTTGGATCCTTTTAATGCCTAATATATATATATATATATTATATATATACATATATTATATATATATATAACATATATATGTTTGTTTAT
The DNA here is from genome assembly GCF_037893015.1 of Macrotis lagotis. Taxonomy (NCBI): domain Eukaryota; kingdom Metazoa; phylum Chordata; class Mammalia; order Peramelemorphia; family Peramelidae; genus Macrotis; species Macrotis lagotis. The sequence continues at coordinate 174,751,761 of NC_133658.1, read as the reverse complement.
TGTGTTTGGAATTTTGTTTCCCCTATTTCTAAATATTTATTTATGAGATGCATTGTTTACTCCTATTCTTTTCTCCCCTTCTTTTTTTAATCAACTTTTTTTAGGATCATCTTATCTATGTAAATGTGGAAGATGTTTTAGAAGGGCTTCAAACTCATTTAGGACAATTAGAGTGCTTGGAGCTATAGAATTGGAATCAGGTCCTTTTGCTGAAGAATAAAATGTAATGAACAATCTTCCTTTTTCAAATTTTGCTCATTTTCCCTAGGTAGAGGTATAGCTATAGGGGAAAATGAGTTTTGCTGAGGACCATGAGGAATAAAAGTGGTAACTCCTGATGACTCCTCAGAGTACCTTCATCCAGCCCTCTGAAGACCTGTACTGTAGATGTGCCCCAGATTAATATACTCAGGGGAAGTAATTGTTGTCAACTGCGCCACTCACTTTCTTCAAATCATAATTTATCTCTTGACCTTTAGCAATCAATGACTTGGGTCTTGAATCATTGCAAAAAAGGATTAGACAGGCAAGTTGGTGGAACAGTAAATAGAGCATCAGCCTTGAGAGTCAAGTGGACCTGAGTTCAAATGCATCCTTAGATATTTAATAATTACCTAGCAATGTGACCTTGGGCAAGTCACTTCACCCCATTGCCTTGCAAAAAAAATTTTTTTTGAAGGATCGGAGTTAGTGCTTCCAATAAAAATGAACCAAAATAAATAATGGCTAGCAACTTTTATACCTTTGATGACCAGCTTCATCAATGAAGATTTACTCTTCCTTTCATCTTTGGGTAGAGGTTAATTATGGAGTTGAACACCGCCCAATGTGGAGGGGTCTTATCAGTACAAATTTATAGTAAGCAAAGTGCTATATTGGATCTGCCTGCAATGGTGCCCATGTCATTGTCTATGATTAATGCCAACTCTACTGCCTGTATTAGTCTATGTGCTGCTATCTATAAGCAAAAGTATTGACCTCTTGACCTCACCACTTTTTTTTAAACTAGTGAGGCTATAGTCCAGACTTTAATCACTACACCAATTTGACATAGGAAAGGGTCTAATTTGATTTACTCCAAATGGAGCACTCAGTGCCATGGTATTCAAATTTACGTTTACTGAAGAACAAAAACACATTACTGAATATGGCTCCCCAGGGCCTTCCTTTTCTGCAAAGTTCTGCTTAGCACCCTTCCCCAAGTTACAATAGAGGTCTGAGGTCTGAAGAACTCTTAAAAGGACAAGTAGGGCAAACCTATATGCCTCTTAGAAAGATGCCTCTACCCCAGATACCCTGTTCATTTTAAAAGCCCTATTTAAAGGCAAGTAGTTATTGCCAATTCTGCTGGTATTAAAGTAGTCAATTACTATCTACCAAAATGAGTATCAAAGAGCCAACTTTTCATTCTGCCATATTGTTGTGCTGATTGATACAGTTTTCTATTGACCTCAACTAGAGCTTCAGTTATTTTCCCATACCTGGGTCATTTATCACTCACTAGCTATCTCTTTTGTCCTCCTTTCCCTTAACAACTACATTTTATAACAGCAACCATTACATGAGCATATAGCATGATAAGGATGTAACATATTAAGGGCATGCCCTTAATAATTATAAAGGGTCATTCTACACAATAAGACTCAAATGAGACAAGCCTTTGTAAACTGGATGGTACTGTGCAAAGATAAAATGTAATTATTGTTCTCTTTGGTTGTCAAGGTTAATTTGATTATGTTTAGTAGTCCAGATCCCTTATTAAAAAAATCAGAACATGCCAGTTATAAAATAAGCTTATACTTTTGGGATCAGGAACCATTTTTGTTTTTGCTCTGCTCCCATGGTTGAATTTAAACTCTGTCTGTACCTGTTCAGACCAGATAAAATGCTTTATTTTAAAGCAATATAAAATAATAATGTTTAGGAAATGACAAAACAAATTCTAAAGTTTTTTAGCTATTATTATTTTTTAACAACTCTAAGAAGCAGATACCAAAAAGCAGTAAACAAGTGGTAATTAAGAATAAAGAGGGGGGCGGCTAGGTGGCGCAGTGGATAAAGCACCACCCTGGAGTCAGGAGTACCTGGGTTCAAATTCTGGCTCAGACACTTAATAATTACCTTAACCCCATTTGCCTTGCAAAAACATAAAAAAAAGAATAAAGAGGAAGCAAGAGGAGGAGGAAGAGGAGTAACAGGAAGAGAAGATGAAGAAGTAAAAGAAGAAAGAAAGAAAGAAAGAAAGAAAGAAAGAAAGAAAGAAAGAAAGAAAGAAACAGAAAAAAGAAAGGAAGGAAAGAAGAAGAAAGAAAAAGAACTAATATTAACATAGTGTTATAAAGTTTGCAAAGTGTTTTGCAAATATCTCATTTTGTCCTCATAACAACCATTGGGGGGGGGGTAGGTGCAATTATTAGTTAAGTGACTTGCCCAGTATCACCATAGTATGTGAGACCAGATTAGAACTCAGGTATTCTTGACTCTAGTTTCAGCAATCTCTCCATTTCAGCATTTAGGAAATTGCCCAGATAATTTTAAGAAAGCCCGAGGTCAATTCAAATTAGTCAAATACTTAAGGTTGTTTTTCCTATGTTTTAGGATTTTTTTTTTATTTTTGCCAGAAATTTTGCTAAATAGACAAGTGGTGAGCTAAGATCAACACCTCTAATTTCTCCAGGTTACTTCTAAATCTTTGGTAAAATACCTGCAGGTAGACTGCAGAAGAGGGATGGGGTTAATAAAGACATCAGATAACTAGAACAACTAGTTGATAGTTGACTGTGCCATCTTTCCCATTGATGCTGTAGGAATGCCATAGATTCATATTAGTTTCTTTGCTTTTTCTGGTCCCAGAACCAGTGCAATTCTTTGTGTAGGACCCATTATAGAACAAATACTGGAATTTCTGGGCAACCAAAGGAAAAGCTGGTTTCTTTCCCTCTCCAGTGAATGTCTTTCAAGAGTTACACTGTCACAGGGCAGGATGTAAACATTTTTCCTCTTTCTACTGTCTCAGTGCCTTTTTCAATATTTCTTTCCCTCCCCCTATAGCTGGTAAACCTTTATAAATTGAAGAATGAAAATATGGACATAATTATGATTCCTTCATTATCTTAAGATCTTTATCAGAAATTTTCTTCTAAAACAAGGAACCAGAAACTCTCATCTTTTTTTCTTGTTGTTTTAAATGACAAAGGATCAAGTGACATCCTAGAGAGCTTTGGGAAATCTAACTAAACTCTGATAAAGTTGTATGATGTTCAATATGCTGAAAAATGTGTTCCGGAAAAATCTTTACTTAAGAGCCTGGGGAGAGAGGTAAAGGCATTTGAAAAAAAAAATCACAAACTCAGAAAAGACAAATGGTGCCTGATGAGAGCTCAAGATGAATATCATAGGCTAATGTGAGCAATCAGCAGGTTTGTGAGGAATATGCTGATGTCTGCAGAGAAAATGCAGTGACAGGACGAGAGCTTACAGATAAACAGGGAAACTTTGGAGGGGGGAGGATTACTAGAAAAACCTTGGCATTTTAACCCTCTTTTATTGTACTCAATTTGAAGAAGAAGCAAAATTAGGTTTCCTTGGTCAGATATCCTTCCTATAATAAATACATTTACAGTGATGGGTAAAGCTTTTCCCACACATCCTCCCTATCCTACTCATCACATGGGTCTGACAACTGTCAATCAATACAAATAATTAATAGCATGCTGACAGATCATTTAAATTGTTTACCTTTATAATATTAATGAAACATGACTCACTGGATGACATTTTAGCGAGAATTTATCTTTTTTTATTTTGCTTCCTATTGAAAATTCTCCATACACATTTCCCAGTCAATATTCTGAAAAACTATCCACCTCAGCTTCTGAAATAGGGCATTGAAATAGTTCTCATCTATTATCCATACACTCTTCTTAGTAGACTTCTTGATGTTTCTTGGAAGCATAGAAGTCATTTTAGATGTTTTCCTCCCCCCCCCAAAAAAAGTCTGAGCAGTTAGAATGTTTTCTGCTCAAATTGTGGAGCCTATTTCAAATAGTAAATGCCCCATTTAAAAGCCTTCTTTGAAAGGAAGAGAAATGAAATATGAGTTCACACACACACACACACACACACACACACACACACACACACACATTCATTAAAACCTTCTTAGTGGAGCTAGCATTAAAAAAGGAAGATCAAATAGTTGGTGGTTGGACTTGAATGATATCTTAACCCAGGGCAATTTCTTTATCAAGGTCCGATGTGTACTAAAAATTTACAGATAATGCAATAGTTAGCTTAGAGTGAGGTACTCTCCCTAGCACTCAATAAGTACCAGTGATAAATCCCCTAAAGTGAGCGTTATTCACATTTTATATTTGTAAGGGGCCAAAACCAATGGACACATTTTTATGTGATTATAATTTCAAATGGTGTATATTCAGATACATGTGACCACTTTAAGTAAATTTTTATTCCCACTAATCAGGACCTATCTATAATTGAATAGGATTGTTATTCCTTACTCCATTCAGCCCTAATCATTCACTGATCAGAAAATAAGTCAAGCCATCTGGTACAGTAGAATGTATTCTCCTTGAGGGTAGAGACAGATTTTTCCTTTTCATCTTATGACCAGGGTCTAGGACTGTCTTGCATATCTAAAAGGTGCTGGATAAATAGTTATTGAATTGAATTACTCCTTCTAGATAGGTGAAATCAAGTAACTCAATTTCCATTTTAAGGGGGATGAAGATATAAGGAGTAATATGTATAATGATTTGATAAAACTAAAGTTGGACCCTTCAGATGTTAGAAACCATTAGCTCACTGATTCCAGCATTTCCTATTTTATCTTTAAATGGTCTTCTGGATCCAGATAGGCATTCTTCAGTGGAAACCACTAGCTGCCTCAAAATACAATGAATGTGAATGACATTGAGTACTTTTTAGAACTGGTTAGAAGGGCTACTCTTCTCTACTACAAGCATAACCTATTTAAAGTCATCTTTATAAATGTCACTTTATAATAACATTGTTAATACATTTAAATTAAATCTCATTGTAAATCTGGGAAGAAATAAAGATTGGGTTTTTGGTTTCATTGGCATAAGGGACTCCCAGAGGAGGAAACTCCTGTACAATTTATAATCTTAGAACACTGTCAAGAGCAGTGATGTTAAACTCAAATAGATATGGGGACCATTAAAGTACACAAAAGGATTCCTGTGGACTCTATGATGATGTAAAAACTACACACACACACACACACACACACACACACACACACATATATATATATATATATATATATAATTTTTAGCAATAAATGAATATGTTAGGATCAGATAGGAATTATGTGTTTGTTTGGTTTTTTTTAGGTTTTTGCAAGGCAAATGAGGTAAAGTGGCTTGCCCAAGGCCATACATCTAGGTAATTATTAACTGTCTGAGAGGTCAGATTTGAACTCAGGTAGTTCTGACTCCAGGGTTGGTGCTCTATCCACTGTGCCACCTAGTTGCCCTATCTTTGAATCGTGTTTAGGCTGTATTTAGGAATTGCCCAAGGGCTGTATGTTTGACTATGCTGCCCTGAAACACAGAGGTTAAGTGCTTTGCTCAGGTTCATATAATCAACTTGTGTCATAAACTAGACTGAAATTCAGATCTTCCTTGCTCTAAATCCCCATCTATAAATTGATCTTGGGAAATTCCTCAATACCTTATAACTTGTAAACTCTGGAAATCTATTGTAATCATGTGTGACCAATCACCCATTTATTTCATTATTTCTTTGGAATTGTCCACCTATGATACCACGCCATCCAACATTGTGAGGTTTTAGTTTTGGGGTTTTCACCCTCTTCAAATCCCAAGTTTCATTAATTCAAGGTTCAGTCCATCTGGTAATCCCTTAAAAGAACATTTCTTTGACATTTTTTAATGCTCATGACTATTAGTGTTCTTTCCCCTATCAAATTGTTCTGCAATCTGTTAACATGTTTATCCCCTACTATAGAACATTAAAAAAAAATATTAAAATCTCTAAACATCTAGCAAAAATTACCTGGCAGGTGGAGGACTCTGAAAATGCTTATGGAATTGAGTTAAATTTTAAAAATTATTTTTTCTAATTTCATGTAAAGATAACTTTAATATGCTTTTTTTTAAATTTTGAGATCCAGATTTTCCCTCTCCCCCCTTTTTCTCTTCCCCCCTAAGACAATAAGCAATTTGTTATGGGATATATATATATATATATATATATATATATATATATGCAATCACACAAAACATATTTCATGTTACAAAATTAAAATAGTTTTCAAAAGAAAAATAACACAAAAATAAAGTGAAAATAGTTTGCTTTGAATTGCATTGACTCCATTCTTTCTCTGTATGTGGATACCATTTTCTATCATGAGTCTTTTGAAATTGTCTTGGATCATTTGTATAACTGATAACAGCTAAGTCAATAATAGTTGTTCATCACAAAATATAGCTGTTACTATGTACAATGTTCTCTTGGTTCTACTCGTTTCATTTAATATCATTCATGAAAGTCATTCTGCTTATCATTCTTATAGGCCAGTAGTATTCCATTATATTCATATATTACAATTTGTTCAACCATTCCATACTTGATGGCTATCCCTTCAATTTTCAATTCTTTTCCACAACAAGAAAAAAGCTGCTATAAATATTTTTGTACAAAATTATCATTATCTTTGGGATACAGAACTAATAATGTTATTGCTGCTTCAAAGGGTATACACAATTTTATTGCCCTTCATGTATAGTTCCAAATTGCTCTTCAGAGGGTTGGATCAGTTTACAACTCCACAAACAGTGCATTAGAGCTCCAATTTTCTCCAACATTCATCATTTTTCTTTTCTGTCATATTAGACAGTTTGATACCTCAGAGAAATGGTACCTCACAGTCGTTTTAAAGTGCATTTTCTCTTACAGTGATTGAAAGCAATGTTTCATATGACTAGAATTAAGTTAAATTAACTGAAATAATGAATAATAGGTGGAGCATACTGTTTGTATTTAGTCGGAAACAAGGTCATAAGAGAATATCTAAGAGTTTGGGAAGTTGACACTATAACTAGAAAACAAAAACAGTCATAATGGGGTCAGGGAAGAGATTTTGAAGACCAGTCTTTAGGCCAATAGCACTTCACTACATCCAGATATGTATCTAGAATTCCACTTCCTTATAGTAGGTTTGGAGAGGTGTCCTATTGACTCAGAAAAATGCTTAGATGTGTAATCCAATGACTTTCCTTAAAGAGAATCTATTCCAGTATCATGGTCATTAGGGATGCAACTAATTTTACTTCCCCATATTTCAATCTAGGAATTTTAACTCCAATAGTAAAATTGTTTTTTTTTTATCAGTTCTAGAGTTTGCTACTATGAGATAAAGATTGCAACTCATCCATTTCTGACTGTTCTATATTACTTTCATTCAAATCATCCTGAAAGATCATATCTGGGGATCTCTTCAATGTGATTCCTTGCTTTTTCATTTCATTATGAGAGAAGCAGTTGAAAACTCTGGCTATCCACCTCTCATCTTTAGTGTTTTAACCATAGAACCAGTCTGTTTTTTGGTCATATAAATCCTTGATGACATCCTTTACTTCCATTTTTCTCCAAAGCTCTTCATTGTTAATGTGTTGCAATCTGTTTATACCCACCATGCATTTTTCTGTTGCCCTTTGTGTGATACTCACCTTCAGTTCTTTGAAGCCAATGGTGTTTTCAAGACCTGCTGACATAGAGAAAAATCAATAGAATGCCTTTATTGAAAAAGATAGGTCCTTGTTTTCATAAGACATATGGAGATAGGAATAGAATTTTCTTGAAAACAATCCAACGGAAGTAGTGAAACAATTGTTCAATATCTTGAGAACAACCCAAAGGTATCTTGGTCTTCCTTTTCATCAATTGACCGATTTCATTATCCATCTGTTTTGTCTTTCCCAGATGTACAAGCCACTGGATAAGTTCCATAGAGTGAGTATTCAGATACATGTTAAAATTTAGGTAATAGAATTCTTCATCTACTTTATTTTCCTTGAATGAATAGACAGGAAATTTCCTTTGAGGTATTATAGATATCTTTCATAAAACTGCATTTTCTTTGGAACTGAGTTAATAGACTCATTATGATCCCTCAACAAGATCATGGGGAGAACCTCACCATTTCCAAGGAATAGCTTTTTGACTGCCCTTCCTCCATCATAATAGTGAATTTAGCAAGCATATGTCTTCCTCTGTTTAATGTCTTGAATTATGTTTCCTATTAGAGATTAATTGGACAGGATTATTTCTGTTAGTCTTATCTTCCACAGAATATTAAATGATCCTAATATATTATTGAATCAGACCTTTTTCTACTGAGTCAATTGCTTTTTTTTAATAATTAACAAACAGTAAGCAAAATGGGATCGTCTCACCATCTTTCTGTTATGCAATGAGAGAGTAAAGATGTCATTTCATACTGAATATTATTTACATAGGCTTACTTATTGCCTACACATGTCCTCAGAGGAAGTCCAATTTTGTACAGATGATCCTCATCTGTATAGATGTGAGAGCAGGCATATACCTCAACAGTTTTTGATGTTCTCTGGGTCAACTTTTTGTGATGTTAATGAGGTTTCATGTTTTTTTCCCTCATTCTGTTGGTATTTACCTTCTGATGTTTTGTGTGTTGGTCTCTTAATGCCCTCACCATTTATATTTTCTTCAGAACAGATTTTATATATATATATATGTATATATATATACATATATATATATACTTGAATCAATCTAGCTGCTGAATTTAAAAAGCAGCAATTTTAGCAGACAGAAAAATTGTTTACCTTTATTTTTGATTTTATTAGCTTTTATAAATCCAGCAATCACTATTAACTGACAGCAAAGTAAACAAGAAGAGGAAGAAAAATCTGAAAAGCTAAATTCAAAATTTAGTTTATATTCACTTGCTTCTTCATTTATCTACTCTGAATCAGATTCTACATGATAAACCAAAATCTAGAAATAAAATTTAAAAAACAGACTCTTGATAAGATGCAATATAGGCAGGTGGAAGAGAAATGAATTGTGCACTTTGATTACTAAAAGTTGTAAATATTTCATAAGAGATCAAAGAGTACTACAATTTTTCTAGCTGTTTCTATTTGTGAAAGTCAATTTCTCGAATAATAATCTAGTAGATAAATTCCTAAGCTAGTCTACATAGAAAGAACAAAAGAGATTTTGACCAAAGTCCATCTCAACAGAGTGAATGATTGCTGCTGCTTCTAACAAGATTACTTGTTATTAAAAAGTTCAGTTTGTCTTATTTTCTATGATACTGAAGAAACCCCAAAGCTTAGTCAATAAGCTCAACTCAGGAAAGATCACTTCATATTAACCCAACACAATATAAAGCTAAATAAAAGAAAGATCTTAATTGGATATAATTCCTACCACTGGCATCTATAGTCCATTTTCTATCCCAAATTTTCACACATACACACACACACACACACACACACACACACACACACACACATACACACACAAAATCTCCCACAGCTGTGGGATTCATTCATTGGTTAATGAATCATTTTTAAAAATCTTATTCTAACATTTTAATGTGATAATGTCATTTTAAAATATTTGGAAGACCTAGATTTGAATGACACCTATAATACATAAAAAAATTATATAATTGGACAAACCAATCAACTTCTTATGACCACAAGCAACTTTCAAAGATTATAGTTGCAGAAAAGTTGCTGCTCTGGATTGGTCTCATCAAAAGCTTTCTACCAATATATAAATTCTATAATATATTTATGTGTGTGCTTATATATATATATGAATGTGTATATATCTACATGCTGTTAAGATACATAAATATTAAAATTGAAGATAATGTTAAAACTAAAGGTGTACTTTTTTCTAAAAATTAATGTTAAACCTCACCTTTATATATGTTAAAATATTTATAAATTATGTTAAAAATAAGATAACAGAAATATTTTTATAGAAGGATATACAAAATGAAGGTGATTAATATATATTTCATATATATTTAACATAATATATTTCATACATATGTTTTACCATAATATATATTTGTATTTTAACCTTCTCTTTATTTTCAAAAATATTTCTCTCTGTCCTTTTTCCAGTGAGCTATCCTTTGTAACAAAGATTAAAAAAAAAGTTCAACACAACCAACAAATCAATTGTTTATATGGTATATATAAAATATGAAAAATTATATACTCATAGCCCCCACCTCTATAAAAAGAGAAGATAGGTACATTTTAATTATCTCATTCAGAACCAAGCTAAGTTACTATAATTACATTGTACTGAATTTTGGCTTTTGTTGCTGTTCTTTCTGCTTACATTGTTGAGGTAATTATGAATATTGTTTTCTTTTACTGTGTATCACTTCATACATATATTTCCATGATGTTCTATTCTTTATAGTTGTCATTTTTTACATAGTAGTGATATTGTATTAAATTCATGTACACAATTTGCTTATCCTTGCAGTTTTCCAATCAATGTAGCCTACTATTACATGGTTTCTAATGTGATTTCCAAAAAATATAGTGAATTAATATTAGAGCCCATTATGCCAAGAATATATTTTACTTTAACCTCATTAAAAAGTTTATTTCTGTGTAGTACTTGGTTATTTTCCATGTGCATTTACCACCAGGGAGCCAAGATATAAGCAAATATGTTATACCTCACTATAAGGTTCTTTATTTCTGTGCATTCCAATGACTGTGTTTTTAAGATGTTACAAGATCATTCTCTAGGATGACTTTATTGACCAGATTAATGTATCTAATCATTCCAACCACAAGCAAACCTTTTATATTTGTCCACTTTCTTTTTATTCTAATATACCTTCAGGAAAACATGCCATGTTGTAGATGGTCCATTTTCTTATATTTTCCTTAAATTGAGAGAGAAGGCCTTTTATATAATACTCAGAAACTCTGGTTCCTTGACAAACTTGACTAAGTGTTCCTCAGAGCATCACTCTTTGTAACACAAATGCTTTATCTTTTCCCATGGTTACCAGAAAAAGATCCATTTTAAAAGAGACAGATTGATTTTTCTCTCAGTGTGTATAGTATTGGCTGAGGACTTCATGTAGGAATATAAGTTTTTTTCAGCATCTGATTATTTCTTAGGAAGAAATCAACATTAAAACCAGAGAATAATCAAAATTGTTTTCTGATATGCCAATTAAATTTATGAAAAATTGTTTGAAAGAATTAACATAAAAATAAACACTTTATAACACCTACATATTTTAAATAATTTGATAAGGTTAATTATATTTTAATTTTGAAATTTGACTTCTTTCTGCAGAATCATAGAATTTTGTACTTAGATTGTGCCCTAGATATCTTTTAATTTGATTCTCTCATTTGCAAAATAAGTAAAATGAAGCACAAAATGATTGAGTTACTTAGGGTCATATAAGTAGTTAGCAGCAAAACAAGAGACTAGAATCTGATTACTGACTCCTAGCCCAGTGTTGTTTATGTCATCGTATTTATTGCATCATGATATTATTTAGCTGCATAATCTGATATAACAACTTATCATTAGAAATCCAATTAAATTATAAATGCTTTTCCCCACCTGATATTAGGCTAAATCATCATGATGATCTTTTTTGTTCATTAACCTTTTGTCTACTGATGGTTAATATTATTGTTCCTTTTTCATGTTTATATAATCATATCATATGTTATTACTTCACAGAATCACATAAACTCAGAACTAGAGAACTCTTAGATCTACTCCACTCCCATGCCTGAACTTTAATCTACTCTACAACATGACTGAGTAACATGGTTCCTTATTCTATTTGGGTTTTTATAATCTATCATAATCATCAGTATTAATAAGATTCTCTTTCATTTGGTCCAAGTCAGCCAATAGCATTTGGTCAAAATCTCAGTCACTTTATCTCTTGTTAGGCACTCTGCTTCTGCTCTGCAAACAAAGAACAAAATGAACAACATCTAGGACTGATTATTCAGTCAATTTTGCTACTAATTTAAATAGCAAGTAAGCAGATTTAATGAACACAAAATCTCTAATTTAGACAATAGTCCTCTCAGATAAAAAAAATATAGTGATAAAAAAGAAAACATTTAACCATGAAGCATGAATTCTTAGGAAAAAATTTGACCACCAATTAGACAATCCCCATGCTACAGCCTCTTTGGTATTGCTTCCTTAGGAGGTTTAAAGGTGCTGGTATCCATCTCCCCTCCTCACTCTAAATCAGCCTGTTACATTTGAAACCCCTTCTCTGCCTCTTTCTTTCCAAGTGTGTATCCCAGATACACAGGGCTGCCATGAATAGCAATATCAGTGACTGGGGGTGATTTGATCTCTGCCTTCTGAAGTTCTCTTTGTCTCAAATCAAGCTCTCCATATCTTCTCCAAACCCAGTATGTCCATGACATCCAGGATCTGTCTGTCTCTGTCTCTGTCCCTTTCTCTCTCTGTGTGTGTCTCTGTCTCTGTCTCTGTCTCTATCTCTGTCTCTCTCTCTCTCTCTGTCTCTCTCTCTCTCTCTCTCTCTCTCTCTTTGTCTTTTCTTTGTTTCTCTCTCTCTCTTCTGTCAGTGTTTCTGTGTCTATCTCTATCTATCATCTATCTATATCTATCTATCATCTATCTATCTATCTATCTATCTATCTATCTATCTATCTATCTATCTATCTATCTATCATCTATCATCTATCTTTCTCCTTCTCCCTCTCTCCTCCTTTAGGTATGAGCTCTCATCTCTACTCCCTCTCTCTTCCCAAAGGATAGGGAGAAGTAATGCTGTTTTGATGAGATTGGATTTCTCACAAACGCATACAGCTAGACTCTTAGAAACATCTCTCTACAGAGGAATAGGTCACCTAAAACTTCACTACATCAATACCAGGGGACATAAGGAAACCCTAGCATTATGGATTTTCTATAAAATAACCAGTTCTCTATTTTCATCCATCTTAAATAATATATAGTAACAGGAGTTATGATTGGGAATATACAGCATCAATAGACAGAGCCCTTCATTCAAACATTAGATACTGTATTTTTCTTCTACCAACTCCTCTGTTATTCCATTTATCCACTCCATTTCCACTCCCAAATTCTTTTTACATAGCTAATAATAAAGTTGGAACTTTTATATGTGTGTGAATGTTTCTTTGTGTGTATATAGATGCCTATATACATAGAGAGATGCCTATATAGAGGCACCCTATATAAAATCATAATTTTGCATCTTGAATAAATCTGTTCTTGAATCAAGGAATGTATTTTTTTTCGAGTTGGAACTTTGTTAGTTCTTTGTATTTCTCTAAAACTCTTCTCATTTCTATTCTGGATTTTCATTATGTCTGTGTCTTCTGTCTCCTAAAATTTCAATTTAAAAGACTGAACAAACATTTATTAAATGCTCTACATGTTCAAAATGCTGTGATGAGTATTTGGGATTTAAAGTTATAACATAGCAAAGAACATGTAGCATAATGAAGGAAAAAAAACAAATAGTTTCAAAAGAGAGTGTAATAAATGTAAAGAAGTATACACAAAAATGTTAAGAGAATTTTGAAAAAAGAGAGAGATTACTTTCAACTAGGGAAGTCAGGGAAGGCTTCATAGAAGGGGTGGACCTTGAACTGAGTATTTTTGCTAAGGGAGTAGTGTTGTCGCTTAAGAGTTGAAGAAAGGGAAAGGAACATAATCAAAGATACTGAAATAGAGGAAGGAAGGGAGGAGGAAAATTACAGAGGAGAAGTAGTTCATTTTGACTGAACCTTAGCTTATTTAGACATAAGAAGTAAAAGTAGTTTGAAAAGTAGTTTGGGGTTTGATTATAAGAAATTATTATTTCAATGCCAATATTAGGAGTTTATACTATATTTTGTGGTCAGTGAGGAAACACTGACAAAGTTTAAGTAAAGAAATGATATAGATGATGACAGCAATATGTTAAGAAGATTGGATTGATCTGTTATGAAGAATAAATATGAGATGTAATAGACTAGATACGTTAAGAGTCAGAATTGGGGTCATTGTAAAGGGATAAGAAAAAAGATAATGAATATAAGAGATAATGTGCAGGAAAATTATCATTGCTTACAACTGATTGAATAAGTTGAATGAAGAAAAGAATGAAAGTTGACACAGGTTAAAAACCTAGCCTATGGGGTAGATAGTGGTACTATTAAAAGTACAAGAGAAATTGTGGGCAAGAAGTGATGGGATGGGGAATGATGAGATAGTTTTCATAGCATCATAGATTTAGTCATGTTTTAAGTTTGAAGCATTGAGTCACGGTTTGAGACTACAACTGCCAATGGGGAGCAAGAAGCATGTCAATTCTGCCATCATATCCTGAAAAATCACGATTGATTTGATTCTGAGGATCAAGATCACTTTTTCCTTTTCATTTTGTCTTCTTCTTCAGTCCCCAACTCCCAAGACTCGGAATAGAGTGGGAATTTCTTTCTTTCTTTCTTTCTTTCTTTCTTTCTTTCTTTCTTTCTTTCTTTCTTTTTTTTGCAAGAAAATGGGAATAAGTGGCTTGCCCAAGGCCACACAGCTAGGTAATTATTAAGTGTCTGAGGCCAGATTTGAACTCAGGGACTCCTGACTCCAGGGCTGGTGCTCTATCCACTGCCCCACCTAGCCACCTAGAGGGGGAGTTTAAACAATGTTTATTAAACAACAACTTCAAAGAACTCTTTTCCTTTTCTTGCAGTATTTTTTATTTCCTTTTGTGTTTGTTTTTAGATCCTGTTTCACTGCTATTTGTGTGGTTTTTGTCTACCTTTCACTTTCCTCATTCTCTCTCCTCCCATTTTCCTATCTAAACTCTTATCACAATTGATTTTGCTTCTTCCTTTGTTACTATCCCTTCATCTTTTTTCTATATTGTAATATTTTGTTCTTTTACTTTTGGTGCACCCAATTCTTCTGGGATTTTTACAAGTTTCATCTCCATTTTTCCCATCCTTCTATTCCCCAAGAAACAGAGGAGTGAAATTAAGAATTCATCTAAAACTCTCCACTTGTTCATTGAATTTTGCTTCTTGGCTTCTCCCTCCACCCAACCTGAGATCTTCAGAATCAAGCTTGTTCATTGCAGTCTCCCACCATGCTACTCTGCTTTATGATAAGAAGTGGAAGGGTAAGAAGGGAAGAGCAAGTAATACAGGAGACTTGTTAATGTTTTCATTTTCTGCACTGAGAATCAGATAGTGAAGTAAGAAGTAAGACAAATCAGGACAAACAAGAATGATAAATATTTGGTCTACCAAATTTTGAGCTTTGTGTATGATTTCATTGTAATAGTTGGCAGTAATATAGGAATTGGATTAATTGACTAAAGTGAACTAAATGCTAACCTACAAAACCCAAAGTCATCCCAGTATAGAAATCCCAATGCTTCTTTAACATTTTTTTCATTATTGATGCACTTTATCTTTATGTCCCAGTTATTTTGGACAAATAAAACAAAAACAAACCCTCCTGATTGAACTTCTCTTTGTGATAGAGTATAATTAAGCAAAAACACCAAATACAGTGACTAAGCCTAATAGTGTATATAGCTTCCTAGTCATCCTCTCTTTGCCATGAAGAGAACGATATGTTTTATTATCTGTTCTCCTGAAATTTCTTTGTGTTTTTTTAGTTATTCCTTATTCAGTTTACCTTTGTAATTATTGCATATATTCTTCTTTTTGGTGTCTGTATCAATTCTTGTAAATCTTTCCATTTTTCTTGGAATTTCTCATTTTCATTATTTCTTGATGTCTAAGAATGTCATAGCTTTTATATATCAAAGTTTTCTGAATGTTTCTTCATGTTTACATTAAATGTAAATAATGTATCTTTCAGCTTAAATGCATATGTTAATGTAGACTGAAATATAGCACTGTCTTTCTTCTGGGGTTATACTAAAGGGGTTCTATCTACTCTTTCCAGAGAGCAGAGATGAAACAGTGATGGTGTAGTGAATAGAAAATAATAGACTTGAAGTTAGAAGTCACAACTTTGTCATTAATTTGCTGTGAGACTTTGAGCAAGTCATTCATCATTTCAGAAGTTTTTTGTTTCTTCTTCCCTAAGGTGAATTGATAGCATTCCAGAAGGTGTATTGATAGCATCTGCTTCACCAGATTATAGTGAAGAAATTGACTTGTAAATTAGAAAGAGCTATATAGGAGAAAAAGTTTGGAGGAGTAGATAGAGAACTAAAGTTGTAGTCAAGAAGAGGGGGATTTAAATCCTGCCTGTGACATATATCCAAGGACTATTATTATAGTCAAGTCACTTAACAGCCCAATGCCCCCAAGCAATACTGTAAATTGGTACATTAAAGGTGCTAAATTACATGGAAAAGCAGAGTTTTCTTAAGGAGATTTCCTTAACTAATGAAATTACATTTCTGGTTAAAATAAAGTGCTACTAAAATATAAAATATAATTTGAACTCATTCTTTCTTTGTACTAGGGCAGCTAGGTGGCGCAGTGTATAGGGCACCAGCCCTGAAGTTCAAATTTAGCCTCAGATACTAAATAATTACCTAGTTATATGACCTTGAGCAAGTCACTTAACCCCCCCATTGCCTTGCAAAAAACAAAAACAAAAACAAAATTTATTACTTTGTTTTGCCATTGATTTCTAAATAGTTTTTAAAAAGGAATTTGTGGAGACTATAGATTAAGTAATCACATCAAATTCAGGCCAGGTAGTCCATTAGATAGGACTCAGACCTTCCACCTTAATATTTTTCTAAAACTCTTAAGAAGATGATGTATGATACCATTCCCAAATAGAAGCCCCTCCCTATTCCAGAATGTGAGCCTTTTGGAAAACAGGGATACTTTCATTTCTTCTCTGCATCTCCATTGCTATTACAGTATCTGGCACATAGAAGATACTTAAGTTGTTGTTTGTCCTTTG
The DNA here is from genome assembly GCF_037893015.1 of Macrotis lagotis. NCBI lineage: Eukaryota > Metazoa > Chordata > Mammalia > Peramelemorphia > Peramelidae > Macrotis > Macrotis lagotis. Next base: position 174,734,742 of record NC_133658.1, on the reverse strand, counting down.
TTCTCAAAGAAGACCATGACACCAGAGAGGTGATGCCACGACAAGCACATGAGTTGGATTTGAGTGAGGAGATACTGTGCCAAGTCACCAACCTCACTTTCTCCTCCAGAGCCACCTGGGTTCATTGGCCAGATATGAATCAGGACTGATGATGGCCCCTAGATGTGAGGCAATCAGGGTTAAGTGACATGCAGCTAGTGTCAGATGGTAGGCTGGATTTAAATGCATGTCCACCTGACTTCAGGGCTACTCTTGTTAAATGTTTATTGATTCTTATTGTCCCTTTCAAATGATACTTTTTTATATACCTTCCTGAGTTTATTTCTGTTGTACCTACTGACTAGAACACAACTCACTTCTCTTCCTCTTTTTATCTTTCTTATCCTACAAAGAGTTGGTCAAGTACAATTTGGTCCAATAAACATTCATTTATTATAACACCATGATCTTTTCTCTTACTATATACCATTTCATCTCATTTACTATTGCTGTTCCTGTTCAGTTGTTTCAGTCATGTCACCTTGGGGTTTTCTTGGCAAATAGGCAACATTTGTCATTACTTTATCCAACCCGTTTTACAGATAAAGAAACTGAGGCAAGTGACTAGCACTGGGTCACACAGCTAGTAGATGTCTGAGGCCAGATTTGAAAGTCTTCCTGATACCAGGCCAGGTCCTCTGTACAGTGTTCTATTTAACTCCTTGCTTCTCAGTACGTGTTATTTTATACTCTGTTAGTCATATTTTCTCGAAGTTCCTATAAACTAGGATTATTTTTTAAAATTATTTTCTGATCCCCCAAGTTCCACTGCTTACCACAATACTGTATACAGAATTGAAGCAACTCAAAGGAAATATGAAATCTGTAAGTTTAAAATACCCATCCCAGGTGTTCACATGGACTTTTTATGCCTAACCTTTGATAGAGCATTCTGAGCTCTTATTGCGCTCATCAGCCACAGTTGGACACACTGTAATTTATCTCAAACATAATGATGTCATTTTAGTTTTCTTTGATAAAGGAAGGAAAAGAACCAGATAATCAATAAATATTTGTTAAATTGACTTGACGCCAGCAAAGCAGTGCTTGAGTCATCTCAGTGAGATAGGGAACTAAATGGAAAGCTGGGAATTAAAGTTGAGGCCAATAGGTCACTCTGTGCTTTTCCTGTGATTAATTCTTTCTGATTATGATGAGTCCTTTCTTTCTACACAATATTTGCATAGTTAATCTATGTACAAATCTATTTAGTTTTCTGTGGTTTATGAAGAGCTTGATAGTGTGATAGAATCTTACGATTTGGAGCTAGAGCTCTTTCCATGATCCTATCATCCATCTCTCCATCACCATTTTAAAGAGGAGTACACTAAATCTAGTGAGATATAAGGATCTAACCAAGGCCAAATTCATATTCAGTAGCAGAATTATAAATCAATCCGTTTTTCCAAGCCCAAAATTGTGTTCTTTCCATGTTATCTAATTTCATCCTAAATCATTTCTGCTATAGTAATTTGCACTTGAAGCTATTTTTTTGCTATTTTGTAACTTATAAAGTGACTATAATAAAACTATTTTCACCTTTGAATATCTGAGGAATTGTCCTGTGGAACTGAGAGGAAGCATGATGTGATACATAGAAAGCCAGGAAGACCACAGATCAAGTCCTAATCTCACACATATGAATTTATCACTCAGAATTTCTTGTCTGAATGCTCCAAGCTCTATAAGACTACACATTGAAGCACCAATCTGCATTAATAGAGGGAGAGTCTTCATCTAGGAATTTCCTTTAACAACAAAATCACAATTCCAGATTTTATTCCTGTTTGGTCACACAAAAGAAATTTTAGACTTGGATTTGCTTGATCATGGAGAATTGTAGAACCAGGAAATGAAAATTGGCATGAGGCAGACAGGCTGAGCAAAAGGAGGGAAAAAAAATCAGGGCTATCTAAAAATGGGACCCCACCCCTCAAAGAGGAGTGAATTTGCCTCAATAGAGATTCCCAATGGAGTCAGGATATTTATCATTGGAAATTGTACACAGGGATCATGTTTTGCAAAGAGACTGGACTAGATTTCTCTGAGACCTCTTTCAACTTTGCAATTCTATTATTCTACTTGTACTTTGCTTCCCTTAGTGGATTGTAAGGGTTATTGGTTTTTTGTTTTTTGGAGTTTTTTTGCAAGGCATTGGGGTTAAGTGGCTTGCCTAAGGCCACACTGCTAGGTAATTATTAAGTGTTTGAGGTCACAGTTGAACTCAGGTACTACTGACTCCATGGCCCATGCTCTATCCACTATGCTACCTAGCTGCCCCAGGTTATTGGTTTTTGAAAGGACAAATACTTTGTCACCATATCTGTGACATTGTAGTTCAATCTGCCTCATATCAAGATCCTCTTGACTCTTCAGTAATTAAAGCTCCTTAGATCACATACAAAACAGACCAGCCTTGTACTTAATCCCATTTTATTGATGAATATATAGCAATATTACAGTGTAATGTGAGAATTCTTTAACTCCTAAGTATTTCCTGTGGTCAACTAAGCTGTTCTCACCTGAATTCTCATCTGGTCCAACATGGTAGTGGGCTCTAATCAACTTTGGCTTCTTTTGCACACTATACTAAGAAATAATGAGCTTTGATGTCATTCTACAACCATCCTTTGTTGAGTGGGCATAATGTATATTTTCTGTTTTCTACCAATAAAGCATGAACGATCATGGGTGATTGCCTTAGATTCTTTGCTGGAAATTCTTATCCTCTGAAATTTGAACTGAATATGTGTGTGTGTGTGGGGGGGGTTGTATGTGTGTATGAAAACGGAATGTGTATGTATATGATACACAGAAAAATCATATATGAAACACACATGCCTGTATATATACCTATACTGCATAAACATGTGCATGCATGTATGAACACATGTGTTATATAAAAGGAAATCAACATATAAGTTTCTGCTCTTATATTTTAGTTAGTCATTAGAGATATTAAAATTGTATGCTTGGGACTTAGAACATTTCTAATGATGAGTGAAAGAGAGGGTGTCAGTGTATTCCTGTAGTCTTTTCAATTATACTATATAGAATATGCTTCTAGTTTAAATGGTTAAATTGAAAAATCCCCTTAAATTTCTCTTTCTACTGGCTGTAGTCAACATGCCACTCTGTTTTGTAAAAAAAGAGTCACTCACATTTGCTTGTCATTTGCTAATAAAGAGGGACAGACAACCGACAGGCAGAGTAAGACAGGATATATATACCTCCTATTTTAACAAAGATATACTATTCCAGATTGTTCTTTTAGGAGCATACAGACAGAGAGTGATATCAAATCCCAGGCTGACTGCTATGGTCAACAGATTGTCATTAGGTAACTAAATGAAGGAATAATTTTCCCTAAGGTAAAAGAAAAGGGGAGGGAAGAACTATCTAGTTGCATCTCTAGAAAACTATAAAATGAAAATGAATATTTTATAGGAATTAAGCTGTACCACTTTATTAGCCTGACAGTGGTCTGGCTGACTGCCTACATTAAAATGACATATCTATTGACCCCATAGAACTGTCTATGTTAGTAGTCATTCCAAAATTAATAGCTTTATATGTGCCTGTCTGCCCAGATCTGCTTTAAAAATGTGAATGACTGTGTCTTTTTCATAGTTTTTTTTTAATTTAATTTTTTTAGTCTTGGTTTTGGGAATGTTGACTTTGTAATAACCGTAATTTAATAACAATATTTAAAAATGATTTCATACAAATAGAATGTAAGTTCTCTGAAGGCAGACATTGTTATTTGTATCATCTTTCTTTTCCTCAGTACTTAGAACACTATCTTGCATATACTAGGTACAACTTAAATGAATAATGAATTATATTGAATTGTGTCAAGCTTTGGACCACATTTATAACTTTATTTCAGGAAGCAGAAAGAGGAAAGAAAGGGAGAAAAGGGGGGTGTTTGTCTTGTTGGGTGTGGTGGGAAGGGAATTTACATAATCATAGCAACTAAAAAAAATCTTTAAATACTGGCCCAAATTAGCAATGAACACATTCCTTTATAGATACAAGTAACAATGGCCAAAATGGGGAGTGCTAGAGTTAATTTATAATGGCTTGTGAAAGCCCAATGCTAAATTTTCAGTGGGAGATTTTATACCTTAGAAAGTGGCAGATGCTCCAAATCAGGACTTTATTTATTGTTTTGTCAATTGTTTAGACTTAAGAAAGTGATAGAGAAAATGTTAATATTGAAGATTAAATTTAAAACTGTGTCTAGCACAGCCCTAATTATAATTATTCAATGATGGTTTAGTAATTGATGGATTTCTGGTTTCTCAGCTAATCTTTATCAAGTGCTTATCCTATGTTGTTAGAGACTAAAGGGGATTAAAAAAAATAAATAGGACTTACCCTCTGTGCTCACTTAGTTTATAATTTGTGAAGTGTTGTATATGAATGTATATACAATGTATAATTCAGCTATGTATATGAAAATACAAAAAAAGTGCGTGAGAGGCATAACCCTTCCATATGAGGTCCAAATATTCAGATTGAGAGGTCAAGAGAAGGCTTCTATGGAGGAGGAGACCTTTGAGCTGGAATTTGAAAGATAAAGGAAAAACAGGAAATACAAAATGCAGAAATAGTACCCTCTCTCACCAACTGATATATTAGCATCTTTCAAAAGTGAAACTTTAGGCTCATTATTTCACAAAATACTATTGACTAAGATTCATTCTTGTGTGAACAAGTGTTCTTTTTTTTAAGATTTCATTTTTGAGTTTCACAATTTTCCCCCTAATCTTACTTCCCTCCCCACCCCCCACCCTCACAGAAGGCAATTTGCCAGTCTTTACATTGTTTCCATGTTATACATTGATCCAAATTGAATGTGATGAGAGAGAAATCATATTCTTAAGGAAGAAACATAAAGTAAGAGATAGCAAGATCAGACAATAAGATTTCAATTTTATTTTTCTAAATTAAAGGTTATAGTACTTGGTCTTTGTTCAAACTCCACAGTTCTTTCTCTGGATACAGATGGTATTCTCCATCGCAGATAGCCCCAAATTGTCCCTGATTTTTGCACTGATGGAATGAGCGAGTCCATCAAGGTTGATCATCATCCCCGTGTTGCTGTTAGGATGTACAGTGTTTTTCTGGTTCTGCTCTTCTCACTCAGCAACAGTTCATGCAAATCCCTCCAGGCTTCCCTGAATTCCCATCCCTCCTGGTTTCTAATAGAACAATAGTGTATGAAACAGGTATTCTTTTTTTTTGTTTGTTTTGTTTTTGAAAAGCAATGGGGTTAAGTGGCTTGCCCAAGGCCACACAGCTGGGTAATTATTAAGTATCTGAAGTCGAATTTGAACTCAGGTACTCCTGACCCCAAGGCCAGTATTCTATCCACTGTGCCACCTAGCCACCCAGTGAACAGATATTCTTGAAAGACAATGAAAAACTTGTAGTCCCTTCCACACCTGCAGAATGACCTCTGGCTAGTGATAGCCATATATGCAGAATTTGTTAGTTTGCATTAATAAAAACTACTCAGCACTAAGTATCAAATAGTTTTGTCTGTTGATGGAGTTTTCCACCCATCCACAAGTGGGTCTCATTCTTTAAAGTTGTATGACAGGTTTCCTTAAAACAGTCTATCTGCTGGTTCTTTTTTGCCTTTGTCTCAATTCAAATTCCTATTAAAGAGATGCCGTGGAATGCCAGTAGTCATAATTCCATGTAGCTGATTCTAACTAAAGGGAAAAGAAGACTGAAAATTTGCTTTATTCACTTTAAGATTATTTTAGCTCAGTATGAGAAGCAATGAGATGGAAAATATATGTTCATAGGGAAATCCAGTGAGTTAAAATGCCCTCACATAATCCATCCATTTGTGTCCATTCAGCAATTAACTATGGAATATCTTTCTGTTTATTACATTATTCTAATCACTTTGGGGGGAAGATGATACAAAAAAGCATAAGATATAGGTACTATCATCAAAGACCTTATCTAACTTTAGGGAGAAGACATCCATATGAAAAGTTAGTTTATAATACAACAAGAGAGATGTCAAAAAGCAATATGATTGGGGCGGCTAGGTGGTGCAATGGATAGAGCACCGGCCCTGGGGTCAGAAGTACCTGGGTTCGAACTGGATATCAAACAGTAATTACCTAGCTGTGTGGCCTTGGGAAAGCCACTTAATCCCATTTGCCTTACAAAAAAAAAAGCAATATGATTAACTAATGAGGAGCCTAATGAGGAGTAAAAATAGTGAGGTTATAAATTTAAAGACTGTTAAAAGAACAAATATTATCAGTTGCATTAATTGAAGTCCAGAATATAGACTAAAAGAAGTAATCATCCCAAGGTGTGATACACATCTATTTGTAATGTTGTGTTCAGTTCTGGATCCATTTTAAAAGAACATTGACCAACTAGAGATCATCCAAAGAATGCTTAGCAAGATAATGAAAGTGCTGGAAATCATGTTATTAAAAAAAATCAAATGACTTTAAGGGAGACTTTAAAATTTTTTCAAATACTTGAAGGGCTTTTATTAAGGAGTAAACTTATTCTTCACATTTCAAAGCAGTAAAAGTAAGATCAATGAAAAGCATATTTCAGTCAGTAAAAACAATTTTCTAGCAAATGTTTTTCTTTAGTCATTTTCAATTGTGTACTACTCTTCCAAACCTCATTTGTGGTTTTCTTGGTAAATAAACTGGAGTGGCTTGTCATTTCTTTCTCCAACTCATTTTAAAGATGAAGAAACTGAAGCAAACAAGGTTAAGTGACTTGTCCAGGGTCATCCAGCTCCTACGTGTCTGAGAGCAGATTTGAATTCAGCTCTTCCCAAATCCAGTTCTGGTGCCCTATCCACTTCCAGCATCTGTCTCTTGGAAGTTAATGAGCTCATTGAAGATAAGGAGAGACCCCAAAATTGAGTGTTGGATTATGCATATAGAGAGAGTAGGATGTGGATAATAACCCTACAAAAATGACACTTAAAGGGGCGGCTAGATGGCGCAGTGGATAGAGCACCGTCCTTGGAGTCAGGAGTACCTGGGTTCAAATCTGACCTCAGACACTTAATAATTACCTAGCTGTGTTGTCTTGGGCAAGCCACTTAACCCTATTGCCTTGCAAAATCTAAAAAAAATGACACTTAAACAATGGGTTGGTTAGCAAGGTAGGAAAAAAAACCACAGAAGCAATGAGAAAGCAAAAGAATTTATAAGAGCTTTACAATTTCTAGATTATATAAGTCTAAAGATCATTTGGTGCTAAGTGGTCAAAAAAGGCATTGTCAAGGACATGGACCTTGAGACAGAATTTATTTGTTTTTATAAGGCAATGGGGTTAGATGACTTACCCAAGGTCACATAGCTAGGTAATTATTAAATGTCTGAGGTCGAATTTGAACTCAGGTCCTCCTGACTCCAGAGCTGGTGCTTTATCCACTGTTCCACCTAGATGCCCCAAGACAAACTTAAATGATGAATAGACTTTGGACAAGCAGAAAAAACTAGAGGAAACCCATCACATGTCATGAATATTCAGAAACAGAAATATACATTGGCATAAGTTGGAGAAAACCAATCTTGGATACAACACTTGAGAAATATTTGCTAACTTTTACCTAACAAAATATTTTCACCTTTAGTTGAATTGATCTTTATAACAACTCTGATGTTGGCAAAGAATTAATTAACAGATGAAGTGACTAATAACAAAGGAGGTTAAGCTATTTAAGTTCACATAGCTAGTTCATACCAAAATCTAGGCTAGAATCCAGATCTTCAGGCTCTTTATACTGTCATTGGGGACAGAGATAAAGATAAAATTTGAAAGGGTAAATTGGGGTCAGATTGCAAGCAGAAAGCAGTTAAGAAACTAATATTAGTGTACAAATAGTATGATGAGGACCTAAATGCTGAAGCCATGAGAGTTGCTCACTTATTAATTATTGAAGAAAATGAGAGGTAAAGATTTAAATTGATTCCAGGATTGAAAACCTAAAAGAATGATATGATTTAGAGAGATATGTAATATTTTTATTCCATAGAGGGGAAGTTAACCTATTTCAAAGACAAGATAGTAAGTTCAGTTTTAATTATATTTATTTCAAAGATAACATTCTGGCAGAATTATCCAATTCTCCTTGGATTTTTTCCCATTAATATCCTTCAATGGAGAATTAAGTATAAACCCTATTCACTGATACTCTTTTCCTATTGTCCCCTAATCTCTGTTTCTTTCTTAAGAAAGTTTCACAAGTTTGTTTATTCATAGGAATAAACAGAACACATTTTAAATGCTATTAAGCAATCTAATGATAATGAGAAGATTAAAAAAAGAAAGCAAAACCAATGATACTTGGGGGAACTGGCTGGGATGGTACAATATGGGATTTCCCAAGGAGTAGAGAGAAAAAAGTACACAAATGCATATTGGAATAGTCACAGCTAATGGAAATTATGACTGTGATTTTTCAGTGGTACTGAAGTACCAGAGGGAGGTCAAGATTTTGGGGTGGTAAAACATGTAAAAAAAAAAGAAATATTGTGGCAACAGATAATTCTGGGAAATAATAAACACTTAAATTGAATTGAATTAGGATAGGGACCAAAACTGTTATTTCATTGGTAAAGATCAATTTTATCAAACTTAAATAAAAATAGAGCCCCAAAGGCTTAAAAAAGTCACAAATTAATAGTACCTATGTTGTGCTGTAATTTTGTTTATTTTGCTAAGCATTTCCCAGTTACATTTTAATCTGACCCCAGTCTTATGTGGCCAGCAGTGCTAGAGTGAATTTGACACCTCTCTCCTAAGGGGAAGAGACTCCACCTAACAATGCAGACTGGCACCAGTCTCTGGAAATTCCTAATCTTTGAGGATTGCTTAGAATATTGAGCTTTCAAGTGACTTACCAATGGTCATACAACTGGTTTGTGTCAGAAGCTGCACGTGAACCCATGTCTCTCTTAGATCCTGCAGCTCTCTCCACACTATATTACATCACCCTTCATTTGAACATTTAAGGATTGAGAAAAAGGAAGGAAAGTGTTTTCTAAAAGTGTTTTGGGGTTCCAGGCCATTTATCCAATACAGAAGGATACAGAATCAGGGATGCTTGCAGGATGAAGGCAAATGGGTGCGATAGGCAAGTTATCTTGGGAAGGTAAGAGAATTTTGGTTCAGGATTCAATTTGAATGGCAAGCAGGAATATCAGGCAGGGAAAAGGATGGTGGAATTAATGAAGTTCAGAAATCAGTATAAGGTACAGATACAGAAGGGTATTTTGTAGAGGTAAGAAGATCTCACTTTTGGGGGGGTGAAATTTGGGGAAAGTAAAATATTTGACCTGTTGATTTTTGTTGTCATTTGAACTGCCTTCACTTATTCATTAGAATTCTCTTTCCCTTTTTTGATATGTCTCAATATTAGGGTTTCACGTTTCCCTATTTGCAGTTGGGATGAATGTGACCTCATTTTAATAGCTTTAGTGAATTGCCTGGATTTCATTGGTCTTTCAGATTTCTCTTAAAAATAATTAACAGACATATAAGGACTTTATGCCTGTTATATTATTTTCTGGTTTTTCTCTCAATGCATTTGTTTGTTCATTTAGTGCAAGAGCAAAAATGTTCATATATAGAGTTTGTGAACATACCCTTACAGGAAACTTAGGAAAGAAATGTAATGAAATGAATGAATGAATGAAGAGGTGAAAAATGAAGTAATCCTTTCACTATATAATGCTCAAATATCCAACATAACTAATGGATTAATTTGCATCTGGGTGAAAGTGTTCTATAAATTAAGTCTTGCCTGTTTTCACATTCTTAATGCCTTTGATATTTAAGTTCTAAAGTAATGGTTTTTACTGCTTCACACTCATATATATATATATATATATATACATACACAGATACAGATACACACACACACACACACACACACACACACACACACACACACACACAGACAAACATCATCTCTATCACAGCCCTGGGGATGGAGCAGGGGGCAATGCTGGTTAATTAACTGTTTTTGAGAGGAAAGGAAAGTATTACCTAGGAGATGGACATAGCCATGGAAGCCACATAGATTATATTTTTAATGAATGATTATAGTTTGGGCTGTTTATCAGTTCTGGTCCTGCAGCCTTCAATTATATTTTACAGATTTCTCCCTGGGTTTTTGCTCACTACACTTAGATACATATTTGTAGTGCATAGTTTAGGAGCTGAATTTATAGCCATTATCTCAAATGTGTATAGATTTGGAAATATACATACTATTTTTATGTGATTGCATCGGTATTTGAAAGTCCAGCAGAGGAAACTCCCTCTGCTAAGAAAGATCAGCATCATCGGTTCTACAATTTATATGGAGTTTAAGGGGTAGAAAAATGGAAACTGATTGAGGGCAAGGACTATTTTTGGTTGTTGTTTTTTGTTTTCCTTTTGTATCTCCATACCGATTATAGTATCTGATACATAGTTGTTACTTTAAAAATACTTGTTGAACTGAATGGAATGGAATTACAAAGGACCTTTGAAACCATTTAATCCTATTCCTTCACTTTATAGATGAGGGAACTGAGGCCCAGAGAGGTTAAGTGACTTGACTCTGTCTAGACCCTTTATAATAATTATAAAGAATTATTATATTATATATATAATAATTAATGTTATAATGTATAAATAAAATAATGTTAATTATTTTAAGACTCATCAGTTTTTACAATCTTATCTCATTTTTGCAGTAAAGTCACAAATTGAAATTATATGTTGATTAATCTTTGAAACTTGGAATAATTTCTTCATAGAATTTCTCTACTGATTCATTCCCAGTGATCAACAGTGGTCTTTGAGGTGCTATTATTTTCATGGTAGTGTCTTTTTTTCAAATATTATAATTAGTTTTACAATATTTCATGACCACATTTCCCTTCAAATAATGTTTTTTATATCTTCTGGTCACATAATAAAATCCATTTTGGTAACTTTCTTTACCTCTCCAAGAATTAATTATGAACCATCCTATCATGTATACAATAATTTCTTGCTTTCTTCTGTTTTTTTTAAATAAGAATATCAAGATCAATATAATTCAACTCTTTCAGTAATATATCTATTTACTGGTCATTTGGACATAGATTTTATATTTAAATAAATATTGAAGTTTGTTAATGGTTTAATAACACTATGCTTTATGGAACGTTCTTCTATTATCATTGTAGGAATGGAAGGGTTCTATACAGTGGTGGGATTCAAATAAATTAAAAACCAGTTCTCTGCTCTAAGGACTGTTTTAAGTATGCAAAAAGATATACTTAAAGGTAGTTTACTATATCATGCATTTAATACTCAAATAGAACACAAAAAGAGGTATGCAAAACTAGATTATATGACTCAAAGTAAGCAAATGTATCCTTATGGTATGAAAGCAGCCATATGACCATGGCAACCAGTGTTGGAAGATGTGCTTAACTAAAACTCATTCTGCCTATTCTAACTCTTTTTTTTCTTCTATTTCCATGGCTTCTGAAATGGGTGATAAAATAACCCTTGAAATCTATATTTTTATTGGTTCAGTATGTTCCAGTTTGCTATTGGAAACACCAGCACACTCATTCATATCTTGGGGAAAATTGGGGCATAACACAAAGCAGAAGCAAATGACAACTTGTCACCCCTTGGTTGTTTGGTATTTTTTCTCTTTACATTATGTTTGTTTAACTGAAGTAACAAAAATGAAGGAATTAAAATGTAGTATTTCATCAAAGGTGTAATGATTTTAAAGAAATGAATAAGTAAATATTACAAGCATAGTTCTGTCAATTATTTTCCATCTATGGACAGAGAACATTACTATGGCACATAGAAAATGCCATTGCAGAGATGAATGTTAAAAAAGAATAAAGAATGTAAATTTGTAATTCGACATTGGGTGGCTGCCCAGGGACCTACCTTAGTGAGGACCCTAATTACAAGTGCCATTTTAACAACCTATTAACAAAATTCAACGTAAAATTAGGTATGGGTTCTGAAGTGGTGCAAACCAGCTGAATTCCACCACTGGTTCTGCTCAGGATTAAGTGCCATTTGGATTTTTTTCTTGGATTACCATGGTCAAAAACATTTCATAAGGTTAGCAACCTACTGGTTAAATGCCTCTTTATTATTATTTCGTTTGGTTATTAGAAAGCAGACTAATATTAGGGTAAACCTTAAAGCCTTTTGAACATACATAGTAGCATCTTTTAGAATTTGCACAACCACTGTAATATTCTTTTACTCTTTGAAAGCTGAAGATCACTCCCAAAATGAAGCAGTAAGATACAACTCTGAAGATGCCATTTTAACATGAATGTTTTTCTTAGGAAGGTTCTCCCCTATCCACCCAATAATGAGTTTAAATCTGCCTCCTATAATTTCCACTCATCGGTCCATGCCCAGTCTTTCAATGACAAGCATTATAGAATTATAGGATTTTAGGGGGTGGCTAGGTGGCACAATGGATAGAGAATGGGCCCTGGAATCAGGAGTACTTGAGTTCAAATCTGGCCTCAGACACTTAATAATTACCTAACTATGTGGCCTTGGGCAAGCCACTTAACACCATTGCCTTGCAAAAACTAAAAAAAATAAAAAAAAGTATTGTAGGATTTTAGAATTAGAAAAATTTAGGAAGATCATTTCATCTGGTCCCAAACCAATAAAGAATTTCTGCAAGAAATAGTCCCTGAAAGGTAAATAGTTCTTAAAGTCTCCTGAACTTTTTAGGGCAAAACCTTTTATAACTGAATATTTTAATGTAAGAATGCAAAATAAGTTATGACATACTACAAACCATTTAAAAACCACATACAAAACGAAAATAAAAACTTCTCAAAATCAGGCTGTACCACAAAGATTAAGTTTGATTCATGTTAGAACACATTTTCTAAGCAGGTTTTTTGGGAAATGCATACACTTTCAAAAAAAAAACAGCAAAAAATCTTTGGTGTTACTGTGGCTTACCTTTCTGTGTGAGTGTGTGTGCATACATTCATACACACATATATGTACATATGTCATCTCCCTACTCCTAAAAAATTTAATTAGTATTCTCCCAAGTAGTTATATAGTGGCTAAAAGGAAATTGATGTCCCTCTTATTTTTATATTATAATATGATTATAAAAACTATTGTAGTAGTGAGATGCAGTGAAAGAACACTGGAGTTGGAGTTAGAGGAAGTGGATTCAAATGATACTTTTGTTGCCTTGAGAAAATTAGTAAACTAACTGATCTCTGTCTTATTTTTTTTAATATGTAAACTGATGGAATTGAACTAGATGATGTCTGAGATCCATTCTAGCTCTAAATCCCTTGGGTTTTTAAATCATAGATTAAGCCTAATCTTGTATTCTACTTTTGTTGTTAATAGTCTATTATTCAGTTGTGTCTCACTCTTTTTTGTCTTCCACTATTGCCCAACATTTATCCAAGCTCAGATTACTACAATCCATGGGATATTCTTGGCAAAGGTGCTGGAGTATTTTTGTCATTTCCTTCTCCAGTAATATTTTGGCAGAACTCTTTGCCTATGACTTTTCGATCTTGAATTGCATAACTCATAGTTTCATTGAACTACTCAAACTCTTCCTCCATGAAGGTTTACTTTACTGTCTTTCAAATATTTGAAGAAAATGGGTATGTTCCTCTTACATCTACTTTTTTTCTCAGACAAAATAGAGTCAGTTCTTTCAAATGAACCTTTTTGGTCTTGTTAGGAAAAGCATCTGCTAACTCTCTTCAGGCCTTATTCCCTCCTGCCCATATCCTTCCTATAAGAAACAGGAAATGAATTGCTAGGGTGGGGGTTATAAAATCTTCTTTTCCTAGTATTCTATAAAAATAGTGGAAATTTCAAATCTATTTGAGATACAAATAGTTATCAAAATCTATTAGGATTAGAAAAAGTCTACCTGTTCTGTAAAAACTTTTCATTAACTCTGCCTATGTTTGCCATAACCAGTCCTGCAAACTTCTATATCTTCTTGCTTTTTTTCTCCTTCATATTTCATTTAATCATATTCCTGCAATAACTGCTCTGCTGCTTCAAGCAGGAGTACTCATAGAGCAAGCAATACAAATGAATTGACTATAGTCAAATTATTTGAATGACTCAGAGGCAATATTATAAAAGCAATGAATTTAAAAGAAGCTCAGGGACCAAATCCTAATTTGCCTCTTAATACCAGTATTTGCCTTGGGACAATCACTTAAGTTCTCTGGACCTCAGTTTCCTTATCTGTAAAATGAAGGGACTGGATCAAATGAACTAAAGATCCCTTTCTAACTTCATATCTATGTTTCTGTGATATAATGAATTTCTGATGATTTTAAGAATAGGTTACTATTTTGTTCCTTTGTGTTATAATTTGTAGTAAGGTAGTTTCTTGAATTATTGTACTTTCTACATAGGAAGGTAGACCCTTGCTTAAAGATACAAACAAAACTCTTCTTTTTTATTTTTTTTCTGAACTAAAGAAATAAAACATATGTTCAATAGCAGTTGAAGAGAAAAAATTTCAAATCTATTATGTACAGTTTGCCATTCCTTTTAATTATACACATATACAGATATGCATATCTGTCTATATATATGTATATATATACAGAGAGAGAAAGATAGATAGATAGATAGATAGATAGATAGAGAGAGAGAGAAAGAGAGAGAGAGAGAGAGAGAGATGTTATTATGCATTTTTTCTTTTTCCTTCCCCTATACCCAGATGGCTACAATTAGACACAAATATGTACATGTGTATATGTATTTAAAATCATTTTATACATACCACTATTTATCATTTCTTTTCTGGATGCAAATAGTCTTCCTTCATAAACCCTTTGTAGTTAGTTTGGGTATGTGTGTATATATATATATATAGTCGTAAAAATAGCAGTCACTCAAAGTTGTACTTAAAACAGTAATGGCTGTTACTGTATACAATGTTCTCTTGGATCTTCCTCTTTTTAGGTAAATGGTTCAAATAATAAGTCTCCCATCTGCTTGTACATTTTTTCCTTTTAATTTCTGAAGTAGAGCTGTGTTGGCTCTAGATAGAAGATGTGAATGTTTTTGCAAACTTTTGACTAAACAGCATCTGGTATTATTTACATGTTAATTTCAGCCTTTTCTATCCATAGTCAGGCCTCTATGCATAAATAACATAGTGGTATAGAATTAACTAAGTTTAAATGTTTGCTTTCATAATTTTTCTTATATCATAGATAGAATAATTGACTTTTTTCTATAATTCAACCTCTTCTGAAGATTGTTAATATTTTATTACTGTTCTTAAGTTTCTCATTTACTCAGAAGTTAACTTGGGTTTTGATTCCAGGGGTAAAACACAAACACACACACACAGACACACATACAGATACATACAGATACATACAGATACATACACACACACAGACACACATTCTGCTATGCAAATGCAAGGTCCTACAACAAAAAATACTGTCTTAAGTAGAGGCTATTGTAACTGGGAAAGATCTTTCTAAAGAGATGTCTTTGAAGCAAAAGGATAGAGACAGTTAAGGCCCTCTATCATCTGGCACCAACTGACCTTCCTTATTTCTTTATAAAGTAAATCAACCCTATTTCCCTATAAAGTGAATCAAATCAACATTTTAAGCATTTTCCCTTTGAGACAAAGGGCAGTTAAGTGGTACAATAGATAGAGTGCTAGATTTGGAGTTAGGAAGACCTTAGTTCAATCTGACCTCAGACACTTACTAATTATGTGACCACTGTTTTCCTCAGTTTTCCTCAAATGAGCTGGAGAAGGAAATGGCAACCTACTCCAATATCTTGCCAAGAATACCCCAAATTGGATCACAAAGAGTCAGACACAATTGAACCAAATGAACAACAATGTAAGAGACAGTGATAAGCAAAGGCTTCCTTGGCCTCCTTCAAATCCCAGCTAAAATCTCACCTTCAAAAAAAAACATTTATGGTTCTTTCCTCTATTTATCATGCATGTCTTTCCCATTAGACTGGGATCCCCTTGAGAGGAGGAATTAACCTGATTCATAGTACAATGCTAGCTTGACACAGACACAGTCAGTGCTTATAATATCTGACTGACCAGTAAGATTAAAAGGGGAAAAATAACTGTATACTTAAAGCAGTTTATATTCCACTGAATAGCATAATAGCATAGGGGTAGCATAAAACAGGCAGAAAAGTATGATATAAGAGAGAGTTAGAGGAGGAGAGAACACTAATGCTTATGGGGATCAAGGAAGCTTTTCACAAAGGTAATAATAGCTAAGCTGAAATTTGAAGGAAGTCACAAGGATTCTGAAATGTGCCTGTGATGAGGGAATGAGTATGTATTCTAGGCATTGGAATAACTCAATAAAATTGAGCATAGCATAAACAAATATGGGGTAATTTAAAATTAGGCAATAAAGGTAAGATTAACAAGAAAAGTATAATCAATCATTTATTATTCTCCTAATATGGAACAACAGTAATAACTAGCATTTATAAACTGCTTACTACTTAACAGGCACAATGCTGAGGGTTTTACAGATATTATCACAATATCTCATATAGGCACTATACTCTTCTAAGCACTAGAAACAGAATAAAAAAATGAGTCTTTGTCCTTAAGGAGTTCATATTCTCCTAGATGCTTCATTATGGAAAAAAAGCAAATACAAGTTTATACAAAGTAATAAAAATGCTGATGGCCCCCATATTGGAATCAGACCTGAGCTGTGCCTTATTTAAGGAAGAAAAAGATTCTCGGTTGAAACTCAATTGAATAGTTTTAAAAGCTTGGAGAAGAAACAGATTTAATCCCATAGATCATAAATAGCTTATGATGACTTTGCAGCATGGAAGTAACATGACCAGACTTTGGTCTTAAGGTTAATTTCAAAGTCAAGTGGAAGATGAATTAGAGAGGAGGAAAATTAGAAGTAGTGTATCATAACAGTTCAGACAGGAAGTAATTATAATCTGAAGTAAAAGAGAGAAGAAGAGAGAGATATATAGCATTGTCAATGGTACCCATAGAAAAATGTTTCATAAAATATTTCTGATGAAAGTTTGATTTCTACTTTATAAAGGGCAAACTAATCTCCAACAGATGAGTGGTTAAATAATATGAACAAATAGTTTTAACACATGAAATATAAGTATTTGACATCTATTTCTTTTAATGCTACATCTCACAAGTAATAAGCAAAATCCAGATTTTAGAAACAATCTAAGCTTTCAGCTCATATCTAGCAAATTTGCAGGGGGTGACTAAAAAAATAGCAACAATCAGTATTGGAGGGGCTGTAGGAAAACACGTTTGTGGATTCATATAATGTTGATGAAACTATGAATCAACTGTCCTCTAAAACAATTTGGAATTATGTGAACAAAGTCATTAAGCTATTTGTTAACATTTGAATCAGGAGTGCAATACACCCAGGAGTTTGGTGACAGAAACAAAGGTACTATACTTGAAAGCAGCAGTCTACAGTAGCAAAGGCAAAAAACAAAACCTACTACCAACAATAACAAAACCCTTGTTTTGTTGATTGGTGAATAAACATCCAACTCTTGTATATAATATAATGAAGTATTTTGGTGCCATAACAATAATATAAACATGAGGAGTTGAAAGTCATACCAGGAAGACACGTATGAAGTAATAACAAGAGAAAAAAGAAGAACCTAAGGAACAATGTCTATAGAACTTCAGCAGTGGGGGAAAAATAATATCACAGAAAAAGACTAAGCTCTGATAAACTGTAATGATGAGTATTGGTAATTGGAATAATAATACAACATATTGCCTGCTATGAGAAAGTTTGAGGACTAAAATTCAGTAAACATTTTTAAATCTAAAATACAATTAATATTTTTATACAGATTTCTGAGTTGGGTTAGTTGTTCAACTGATTTCTTTTATTTTATATGAAAGCATTCAATAGAATGCATGATTGGGGAAGTGTTCAGAGGAAAGAAGTATGAAGAAAAAAAAGAAGTCAATGATGAAATTTCAAATAAATGATAAAAATTTAACTATTTAACTTTTAGTAGTAAATAGAAAGTTTCTTAATTCATTATTAGTTATTTTCTACTCTATTTTATCCTTTTCCTCTAGAATGGTTACTAGATTTAAGCAAAGGAATTTCAGTTTTCTTAGTGGTGATATTTGGAACAAGGAATAGATGTATTTACATAGATAGGAACCAGTTGGCTATACCTAAATTTCAGAAGTATGACTAGAAAGCAAATATGTTGTATGACTTCAATATTCAAAGCACTTTGCGGTGTTGATCATCACTACTTAGGTATAGAAGATATTTAGATAGTGCCTAAAAAGGACAACACTTTAGGTTAGGAGGGGTATCCTGTGACTACCTTAACTCACTGATCATATACCCCAGGCAAAGACTGTACCAGGTGAGGAAGTACTCTATGCCTCTTAGCTTCTACCAATGCATTTTCTAATAGTTTCCCAAAGCACACAGCTCAAAGCTAAGGTCATTAACAAAGTGGCATAATTAGAAAGGCAAACTATCTCCTTACAAACTTAGGACACTTGAATTTCTCCTTGGTATTTTATTTTATCAGATAGCTCGATGGCCCAGTGGATAGAGTGCTGGGCCTGGAATTAGGTAGATACATCTTCCTCAGTTCAAATCTGGTCTCAGACATTTACTAGCTGTAAATATATTTTATTGTCTGGGGAAGCTAGTGGATAGAGCACCAGCCCTG
Organism: Macrotis lagotis; assembly: GCF_037893015.1. Lineage (NCBI taxonomy): Eukaryota > Metazoa > Chordata > Mammalia > Peramelemorphia > Peramelidae > Macrotis > Macrotis lagotis. The sequence goes on along the minus strand of NC_133658.1, from coordinate 174,715,926 downwards.
GAGTCAGGAGAACCCGAGTTCAAATCTGTCTCAGATACTTAGTAGCTTTGTGACTTATCCCTGTTTGCATCCAGTGCCATCTCTGGTAGGCCTGGTTCATATTTGGCCACTGGACCCAGATGACTCTGGAGGAGAAAGTGATGCTGGTGCCTTAGCACAGCATCCCCTCACTCAAATCCAACTCACTTCCTTATCATGGCATCAGCTCCCTGATGCCATGGTCTTCTTCAAGAATGAAGAAAGGGCGGCTAGGTGGCACAATGGATAAAACACCGTCCGTGGAGTCAGGAGTACCTGAGTTCAAATATGGCCTCAGACACTTAATAATTACCTATCTGTGTGGCCTTGGGCAAGGCACTTAACCGCATTGCAAATACTAAAAACAAAATGAAGGTCAAATATCATCATGATCATCTTTGCCAAGAAAGCCCCCAAATGGGATCACAAAGAGCTGAAAATGACCGAGCAACAATTTCATTGTTCATTCTTCTCTTCTTATGGTACTTAATCTCATTTTGGAAACACTACAATATTTAATATTCTCACTGCTAAATCTGAGAAATGATTAATAACAACAAAATAGCATATTGTCATAGGAATTTTGTTTGCAAATTAGGCTTAAGGAATTATTCATGGATAATTGAGTGAAAACAATAGCCCAACTAACTGTCCTTCTTATATTTCTGTTTAGGTTTGACAACATTTATGCTGTATAGTAGTTGATTCTGAAAAATACATCCTATACTTGAAGAATTAATTTTCTTAAAATTATAAACTCCCAGAATTGAAGAATACCTCAAAAATCAAATGTTTTTCTAATCCAAATCTCCACCTGAACAACATGAATCTTCTGTCCATTAGGAGAATCATATATGTATTACTCTGAGAATTATAAATTGATATGTTTCTAAAGCTACTTTCAAAGAGTGAAAAAATTTAAGCAGAAGAAAAAACATAATTTATCTTTATTTTGAATACTGAGACAAAAAAGAAAAGAAAAGCAAGGAAGGAAGAAGAAAAAAAGGAAAAGGAAGAAAGTTGGTTAGAGAATAAAGAATATGTAGATTAAGTATTGTTTTCTCATAGGCAATGCTTATTTCAAGGTAGAACTCCATCTGCATGGCAAGTAGAGAGTAATATCTTCATTTTCAGAAAAACCCTCAACAGTACCTGCTTCAAACAATATATCATTTCTTTTTGTTTCAAATATTTCATGAAAAAATATTAATAGAGAAAAAATATTTAGATTAATTCAGTTTTAGTGATAGAAAACAACTTTATGCTAAACTGGATATTGATTTTAGTATCATTTTCTCATTTTTCTGGGCTACTTAATTTCATTTATATTAGTCATTCTAGTGTCACAATTAAGCTATTATTAGATTGACATTACTATTAATAGTCAACACATTATTTTTAAATTGAACAAGCTAATATCATTAGCCCATAATTCTGTTGGTTCCATTAAGTCCATTACCATAATTAATATATTTTAAATGAATGTTTATTTTTTATTACTTTGGATAACAAACTACAATTAGATGTTTGCTGACATACAAATGATTTAGACATGTGTATTTAATCTGCAAATGGCTGTGGGCAAATGTAGTTCCAGAAACACTTCAACTTCTGTGAATTCTCTTCTCAGCAGATGTACTTTATAGATTCAAGGTCTTAATGAAGCTTTTCCTATAATTTCATTTTATATGTAACTTTAGGCAATCACTTGACTTTCTTTTACTCTCATTCCTTTGTCTTGCAGTATTTTAAAGAGACTGATTGCTAACTATCCATTTTGCTTTGAGTTCTCCCTCCTTCCTTCTTTTTACTTTTTATTCATTTCTCTCTAATCAGTCTGTAAAGAGGCCATGAAAGTGGCATTTGTCAGTTTCACTCTTATCAAAGACCCATATTTAAAAAAAGGGATGTGAACCCTAAAACTGAAAAAAAACTTTAAACTATAGAGTTAAACAAAAATGCCAGAAAATATAGTTTAGACATTTTTAAGTTTTATTCTCTAAGGTGTTACCTTGAAACCTTAAGGTGGAGGCCATTCACCTTCATCTGGGAAAAAATTGATTTTTATACAGAAAGAGAGAATATAGAAAATCATTAATCTCCTTTGTGACCTGACTATGAAAGTTGTACAATATCTCTGCCCAAAACTGTGCCTCAAAAGACTATCATCTATGTAAAAATATTATCAGGTCTTTTTGTTGTCTCTTCCTGGAAGGACAGTTTCCCAGCATCCTGTTCATTGTCCTCCTAAATTTGTAATTAACACTAGATTAAGTTATCTGGAAGTCTTAATTTCTTAATAGTTTGGCAAGGTAGCTGATATGAAGGCTGAGTGCTCTCTAAAGAAATAAATCCTTTATCAGGATTTAGTTTTGAGAAATTTTTATACTTAACAGATCCCTGGTGAAAGGACATAAAAAAGTCTCAAGAGAGAAAGATGGGATTTGGAGTAATTCTTCCTTTTGTTTTCATTGAGACCAATTCTTTTGCCTTCCTTTATTATTGGATATACAATTAAAAGTTTATTTAATTTTGAACTTGTTTAACCACAAAGAAGGCTAGTAATTTGGTATAATGGGGAAAAAACACTGAATCTGTAATCAAGGGACTTGGTATTGAATTAAAGTTCTATACTTAGTGTTACCTTAGCAGAGTCATTTTACAGATCTAAGACTCAGTTTTCTAGTTCTAGCTATTCATTTTCCTCTCCCCAATAGGGATAATTCTGGTAGAATGATAATTTATTAAATTAAATTTAAAAATATAATTTAAATAAATTAATTCAAATCCAAGGGTTCTTTATCTAAATCTTGAGAATAATTCATCAGTCAATAGAAATGTATTAAATGCTTAGTATGTTATAAAGATGAATGTTTTAGTTGAGTTGAGATAGAGCCCTTGTGAACATTTGTTTTTAAGCAGAAATATATTAGTATTCATTATACTTCCATTATTTAATCCTTTCTTATTCAGTTTCCTCAAGTATATGAGGACATAGATCTGAGAAACTATTTTTGGAGCATTGTCTTAATGAAATAAAGATCATGGATTCTAAACCCATATAGACAAACCTATTGGGATGTTATAAAGAAAAATGCTGTCATTGATGAAGCCAGCACTTGTCATCTTGTAGATAGTAAAATTGGTCATATTATGTGGCTATTTAAATGTATGTCTAAGTGCAAATCCATCCCTATCAGGGCCACAGTAAGACAACTTTATGCCCTCTGAATAAGTGATCAGTAGAACCCCAAATTTAAAACACATATTTACATAACGTGATCTTTAAATATTCATAATTGGAGAAATTACAAGTGTTGGACATCTTACTTAAATTTAAGAAGTGTAGTGCTCATTACCTCTAAGTAAACAAGACTGACAGATAATACAATTTGGACCCCTTTTTATCCTCAATTGTCACTGAACTTTACAACTGAGTTAATAATAAAGATTCTTGTGTGAAAAGTAATTATGAGGAAGTAAGTTCATCTGAGGAGCAAATTGCTGTCATCCATCCTTTCCTCTTTGAAATAGCAATCCTTCTAGGGGAAAACAGTGCTTCATGTTGACATTTCAAATCTCACTGATGTCATTTGTTTGTATTTCAGACAGATCTTATATTTCTCCATCTTTGAAAGGCCATGGCAGACCCCGACAAGATAAAGTGGCCCTTTTTTATATATTCACATGGCATTTTAAGCACTTTATCTTAAGGTAAAAGATTAACTTGCCTGAAATGTCCAAAGTATGAATACTATGACCAGAAGGGCTGCCTCTTCATTGGCTTACCAGGGAAGTTTAAAATCAAGGACTTGCCTTCCAACACTGGTTAATTTATGAACAAATTACTTATGCTTGACAGCAGGGAAATGCTCATCTCTGTTTACAAGGATTATGAAGTGCTAGAATGTGATACCAAAGAAGTTCATAGCAAGTCCTCTATGCAGTTATCATTTTCCATGGTTTAATCTTCATATTATCCAGCTGGCTTTATTTTGTTAGCCCTGGTCCTAAGCACAATGATGGGAATCAACAAGTGCAATGAATAAAACACTTATTAAGCTCCTACTTTATATATGTTATTATGTTAGCTACTGGCCATACTTATAGCAAACACAGAAAAATGAAAGGGTAACACACCCAGAAGAAGTCAACACTACTGGTTCATTTGTTTTCTATGCCCTCCCCCTACTCCAACTTTTCCTTCCATATTTTTTCCCAGTTTATTTCATTGTAATAAAACATTCTCGATGTCACTGCTTCAAACTCCTGTCCTTCAGTAAATAAACTTGGAACCTTCCTTTTATGGTCCAATATGAAATTCATACAATTATATTAACAACCATTTAAATTTGCTTCCCATCAGGGCCACAGGGATAGAGTACTAGACCTGAAGTCAAGTAGACCTAAGTTCAAATTCAACTTTAGATAATCACTAGCTGGGACATCTTGGACAAATCACTTAAACTCAGCCAGACTCAATTTTCTCATCTGTAAAGTGGTTTGCATCTCATTGATTTGAATCAGGGTAAATTGAACCTTATTTTATCCCCAGACTTTAAACAGAATACTTCTTTCTAATTTACTCAGTCTTCAAATTACAGTTCTTTTAAGGGTGGTACTTTCTTAGGAATATAAAATAGATTGACATCTGTGAGTTAAAATGTCTTTGAAATTTAGCCTCAGTTGTCACTGACACTTCATCTTAGAGGATTACTCCTACTATGACCTAGTCTTCTACTAAAGTCAATCTCCACATATTTCTGCTCTCTTCTCTGGGTTCCTCTTTTCTCCCCCTTTCTCACACACAGCAGATAGTGAGGGAGAAGAAGGGATGTAGGTAGAGCTTGTTTATGCAAAAAAGCACAGACTCCCAGTAATAAATAAGGCAGTTATGACCTTGCTTTGAGGCACTTGGAAAGCAAGCATCAACTTTGAATTTGGAAGATCTGAGTCTAAATCTCTGTCTCAGACACTTTCTAGTTGTTTGACACTGGACAAATTATTTAGCTTCAGTTTCCTCATGCTAACAATAGTGCCTGTATATCCAGATAAAATGAATTAAAGTGTTTTACAAACCTTGAGTGCTACTACCTATAGAATATTAAATTGAACCAGGCACTGTGTTAAGTTCTGTGAATATAAAAAACAAAACAAAGGGAAGAGTATAGAAAAATATGTAGATAATTAGGTATATGCACAGTTTACAAAGTAGATAGTAAATAATCATAGAGGAGTTAGAGTTGGACTTACTAGTAGTTGGAGATTTGGGAAAGAATTGATGGAGGTAAGATTTGAGCTGAGTAATAAATCAGGAAAATTAAGTTACTAAGCAGGAGGTACCAGAGAATCCTTGTCCTATATGGTTTTCAGTTCAGGAACTTATTTAAACTATTTTCTAAATTATCATGGAACTTCTTTTATCAGTACTAGAATTGACCTTCTAACCTGATCTTATGTCTCAATAATAGAATACTTTTGATCATAAAAACATTGATAACCTGTATATGAAGTAGAATATTTTGAGCTTGATTCATGACCTAGGACCCCCCACCCCATGCTCTCAGATTACATGGTGTCATGGTATTTGTGGAGACACCCTGTTTTCCAGAGCTAAGGATCAACAAGCAAGCTGCATTCTGAACTTGCCATAACAATCCTTCACTCTCACCCTCTAGGACTCTCCATCCCCGAACTCAGGCAAGCACCAACTGAAGCCCTCTTGTGAATGAACTTTTTGTCACTAAATAACCTTGCCTCACCATTGCTATTGTTTCACTACATTTGCTATGCTACGTTGTTTGACTTTGTCTAGTCACAAGTATATAAATCAAGACTCAGCCTTACTAAAGCAGGTGTCCCCACTAGTCTTAGGATCCCCACACATGAATCATTGCAAGCTGTTTCCCTCACTTTGAAATTAAACTTCTGTTTGATTGCTGACTCTCTTATCTCTAGCCTGCTCTGTTCTGCTCCAGCCACCTCCAAATTAGAGACCATTCCTGTCTGATTGACAGTGGAGAAGTTCAAACCTTGAGATTAACCTAAAAAGATCCTATTTTCTTTCACTCATCATGGTCCCCAAACAGAATTTGCTTTGGGAATTTCCAAATATATTTTAAATACTGTATATATGTTTGGATTTCCACAAACATAGGTAACAGATTCTCAGGATCTATTCAAGAATTCAAGGTGATGAAGAAATTTCAGGTAAGAGATAACTCATTATACTTCTCAGAAAATTTAGAAGCTCCAAAGAACTCATTGAAGTATATGAACAAATTTTGAAACTCCATGAAGTATCATAATGGCTCATAAGCAATCAATATTCTTTTCCCTATCTGGTGAGTCCCCACTTTTCCTAGAGGGTCATAAAACATTTTAACCTAAGAACATACTGTGCTTTGAACTTCATTTGGGAAGTAAAACCTACTTAGAAGTGTTAAGCAAACATTCCTTTGAAAATTAAACCTGTACTTTTTTGAATGAATTCCAGTATTAGTGGGGACTGCAAATTTTTTTTGTTCTACATGTAAATAAAATGTTACACCTACTGTTTTTACTTCAGAGGGCTACTGAGGAATATTACTAAGAATTTCCCTTTCTCTTTCAGGAATAGGTGTTCTTAATCTTATTTTTTTATCTGGTGAAACATATTTCTTCTCACAAGGTGTTTTTTAAAATATGGAATATTAAATCAGGTATTTCAAGGAAAAAATATTAAAATATAATCATCATTTTTATTCATTTTTTTTAGATTTTTCAAGGCAATGAGGTTAAGTGGCTTGCCCAAGGCCACATGGCTAGGTAATTATTAAGTGTCTGAGGTTGGATTTGAACCCAGGTACTCTTGACTCCAAGGCTGGTGCTCTATTCACTGTGCCACCTAGCCACCCCCATCATTTTTATTTTTAATTCATTTATCTGAGGTTAAAATTCTATGCTAGTACACCAGAACTCAGAATACTTGACTATGGACTTGCTCTTAAGGTAAACCCCAAGGATTGAGCTACCGAAGACCTCTCCCATCTCTGACTAAAAGACTGCCTTGAAAATTCCTTTTAAATTGAAAGCAAGGTTTCAGAAATAACATTGTTTATAGACTGCTCTCTTGGACTACAAGAATGAAATGCACGTAAGTTTATAATGTGTGCTACTACATTATTGTCCTGCCTTCTCCCATCTCAAAGGATGGTCTCTGGTCTATGACCTGGGTTCCAAAAGAAAAGACAAAACCAAAAACAATGGTGCCCAACAACTTTCAATTCCATCTGTGAAATCAACCAAATACAGTTCTCATATATTTTTGCCTGAAGGGAGCCCCTAGCAACAGGAATCTAGAAACAGAAGAAGAAATACTTTCTCCACTTCCCCACTTGCTTTTCTCTGAGAAGTAAAGTAAAGAAGAAAAAAAAATTCAAAAGCCAAGAGCCTATTTAGATCACTTGATATTTTTTTTTAAAGACCAGAACAAAAGGTTTCAAAATGGCATCTATTCTTCCTGGAATCTCAATCTAGTCATTTGTCTTTGAGGAATCTCCAGTCAAAGCAGCCATTCCATTTGGAAGTAACAAGTGGAATATTTATATATAAAATCAAGTTGAATTTTCTTATCTCATCAAGATTCCAATAGCATATCCAAATATTCCAGGGTGAGTTGTATAGACAATCCAAAGTTCCAAACAAATGCTCATTTTCCCAGAAAGTTTATGAAACTAATCAGGGAATCCCCAAGATCATTCAATAAGCTAACCAGAATTTATTAAATGCCTTCTATGTACTAGTCACTAGGCTAGCTATGGAGATACAAAGAAAGTAAAAAAAGTCCCAGCTTCTAAAGTGTTTGCTGGCTAATGGGGAAGATACCATGCAAACCACTACGAACAATCAAGAAATAGGAAGAACAAATTGGTAATGTTTCAGAGGGGAGGCACTAAGATTAAGGAGGCCGAGGAAAGGGTTCTTGAAGAAAACAGAACTAGCTAAAACTGGAAAGAAGGTAGAAAAATTAAGAAAGCAAAGATGAGGGGGTAAAACCAAGATAGCTGTGTGGAGGCAGGAATTCCCAGAAATTCTCTTCCAAAATGCTCTAAATACTTTAAAATTTTGACTCTAACCAAATTCTAGAGTGGCAGAACCCACATAAAGACTGTGTCAAACAATTTTCCAGGCCCAAGATAACTTGGAAGATCCACAGGAAAACTTTGTTCCACCAGGGTTGGAAGGTGCTACAGAGTAGCCAGTGTCAAACAGCCGGAAGACTCTTGGGGTCATGTCAGTGGAGCAGTTTCCAGACCTCCCAACCCAATGGACAACTTGGAAGGACAGCAAGAAAATTCTGCCAGAGTGAGTGAGGAGCCCAGTGCCATTAAGGCCTCAGTGCAGAGTCATCCAACAAGGAGTCACCTGGCAGCTGCTTCCAGAGCTTTCAGAATACAAATGGTAAAGGGGGTGGGGGTGGGGGGGGAGACTGTCAAGGTCTCTCTACTAACTCTGGGACAGGACTCTGTTGTTTTGTTCATATTCGAGAAAAATTGGGGAGAGAAATGAGAGCAATGCAGGAAAATCATGGATATCAAGTCAGTAACTTGGTGAAGGAGATACAAAAAATATTGAAGAAAGCAACATGTTAAAACCAGTTTACATCATATGGCAAAAGCAGTCCTAAAGGTCAGTGAGGAGGAGAATATTTTAAAAAAGCAGAATTGACAAGTTGGAAAAGGAGATAAAGTTCTATGAAGAAAACAACCCCTTCAAATGTAGAATGGAGTTAAGGGAAGCTCACGATTTTGTGAGAAATCAAGAAATAATAACACAAAACCAAAAGAAAGGAAAAGTAGAAGAAAATGTAAAATTTCTCATTGGGAAAAACAACTCCTGGAAAATAGATCCAGAAGAGATCATTTAAAAATTATCAAGCTACCTAAAAGTCATGACCAGGAAAAGAGCCTTGACTTTATTTTTAAAGAATTTCTTCAGGAAAATTGCCCAATATCCTAGAAGCAGGAAATAAAATAGAAATTGTGGGAATCTACTGAAAACCTCCAAAAGAGATCTCTACCCCCCCCAAAAAAAGAAAAATCCCAGGAATATTATAGCCAAATTCCAGAACTCCAAAGTCAAAGAGCAAATATTGCAACCAATCAGAAAGAAATAATTCAAATACCATGGTGCTAGTCAGGATTATGCAGATTTTATCAGCGACTACATTAAAAACTCATAAGGCTTGGAATATGATATGCCAGAAGGTAAAAGAGCTTGAATTACAATTGAGAATCAACTACCCAGTAAAAGTGAACATCCTCTTTCAATGAAATAGGGGAATTTCAAACTTTCCTGTTGAAATGAGCAGAGCTAACAGAAAGTTAATTAAAGTACAGGACTCAAGAGAAGCATAGAGAGGGTGGATGGGAAGGGCAGATTATGAGGGATTTAAGAATGTTTGAACTGCTTGTTTTTCTGCATGAGAAGATGATACTATAATTCATATAAACCTTATTTACTAGAAGGAACATATTTAAAGAAGGCACAGGAGGGAGCTGAAAAATGAAGGTATAATATATATAAAGATAGAGTCAATGGGCAAAAAAAGGAATGTACTGGGAGAAAGGGAAGGAAGAAGTAGAATGAGCTAAGATATTTCAAGTAAAAGAGTCAAGATTAAGCTTTTGCAATGGAGTAGAAAGGGGAAAATGAGGGGGCCAGGGAATGAGTGAGCCTTCATTCTTATTGGAAATGACTCAGAGAGGAAACAACATACATACTCAATAAGGTATAGAAATCTATCTTACCCTAGAGGAAAAAGGAGCGGAAGGGATGGGAGAAAGGGGATGGGGAAGAGGAAAGGAAGTATGGGTGATAAGAGGAGAGGGAAGATTATGAGAGAGGGTAGTCATATACAACACATTTTTTTGGCAAGGTGGTGGGGTTGGGTGGTTTGCCCAGGGTCACACAGCTGAGTAATTGTTGTTGGGCTAGGGTCCTTCTGGCTCCACTGTGCCACTTGACTGTACTACAACATACTTTTGAGGACAAAGTAAAAGGGGAGAGAGAATAGGATAAATGGGAGTGGGGAGGAATAGATGGAGGGAAATATAGTTAGTAATAGCAACTGTGGAGAAAAATATTGAAGCAACTTCTCTGATGGACTTATGATTAAGAATGCAATCCATCCCAGAGACAGAGCTGATGGTATCTGAACACAGATTGAAGGACAATTTTTTTTTCTTTTTCTCTCACTTTATTTTCTATGAGAATACTCTATCTTTGTGGAATACAAGATTATTGTAGTAATGTCTAAATAAATAAATAAATGCTTATAAAAATAAAAGAAAGCAAAGATGAGGAAGGAGAGAGTATTCCAGGCAGAAGGCATATAGCCAGGGATGTCTAATGATAAAAATTCTTGTAAGAGGAACAGCAGCAAAGCTAGTGTCACTGGATTGCAAAATGTAAGTAGTACAGTGAATGAAGACCAGAAAGGGGGAAAAAGTTAATCTCTCTTATATGACTGTGATTTCAAAATTAATGTCTTTTGTTTCATACAATTTTTCCCAATTACCTGTTAAATAATAATTTTTTCAAGTTTTGAACTCCAAATTCTATCCTCTCTTCCTGTATCCCCTCCCAGAGATGGAAAGCAATCAGAATACATATGCAATCATGTCAAACATTTCCATATTAATTGTTTTGTTCAAGATTTGAACAAAAAAATGAAAGTGAAAAAATCACAGGCTTCAGTCTATATTCAAACAGTATCATTCTCTGCAGGTAAATATAGTATTAATCATCATTGGTCCTTTAAAATTATCTTGGATTATTGTATTGATAAAAATGGCTAAGTCATTCACAGTTCTTCACCATACAATATTGCTGTTCATGTGAACAACATTCTTCTGGTCCTGCTCACTTCAATTAACTTCGTGTAAGTCTTTTTCTGAAATCACCCCACTTGTGATTTCTTAAAGCTCAATAATATTCCATCGCACTCATCTGCCTCAGCTTGTTTAGTCATTTCCTAATTAATGGATTTCTCTTCAATTTCTAATTCTTAGTCACCACAAAAAGAGCTGCTATAGATATATATTTTTTAAATAGGTCATTTTTCCTGGGGCTTTTTTTCTTTGTTTGTTTTGATCCTTGGGATGTAGACCTTGCAGTGGTATTGCTGGATCAAAGAATAGGCATAGTTTTAAAGCTCTTTGATCATAATTTCAAATTGCTCTCCAGAATGGTAGGATCAATTCACAAATCCATCAATACTGCATTAGAATCCCAGTTTTCATACATCTCCAATACTTATCATTTTCTTTTTTTGTCATATTAGTCAATCTGATTGATGTGAGGTGCTACCAAAGAGTGTGTTTTAATTTTCATTTCTCTCTAATCAATAGTGATTTGGAGCCCAAAATATCTATTTTTAAATAGTTTCATTAGTTGGAAAATGAATTATTTTCCTCAACATTAAAATATGATTATTACATATAATGTCAACTTTTACAGTAGAATATCAGCTCCTTGAGGGCAGGTATTGTATCATTTTCAAACCTTGCCCCAAGCAGATCCTTAATAAAATATTTGTTGAATTAAATTTCCAATTCATTTTTAAATAAATATAAATTCTCTATGAAATAATTCAAAATAATTTTGTGAGGGAACAGAGTGGTGGTGTCAGTGTGGGAGGTGAGGAGGAAAGTAGTAAACAGGAATCAGGCCTTAAGTAGCAAACTGAACATTCTTTGTGATATTTGGAGCCCTTTGAACAAGGCAAAATATTAAAAAATGAATTGCCACATACACAGCAGTTAGAGGACAAGTTTTACTGAAATCAAATACATGAAGAAGTATGATGTTAAAAATATTGAAAAGGTGAGTGTGCACACTATTGTTGAGGCATTTAAATATTAAAGGATTTGCATTTTATCTTAAAACCATTTAGAACTATTGAAGATTTTAAAGTATATAGTTGGTAATCATACATTGAGATTTTTATTTCAGGAATATATCAATTTGGTAAATGTGTACAGAATAGATTGGAGAGGGAAAGATTAATTAGGAAGCTGTTGGAATAATCTAGGGGAGAGGTCATGAGGTCTTAGCACAGAAGATGTGTAATTAAAGAGAAGTGAATGGATTAAAGAGGTGTTGAAGGGGTAAATCAAGAATTAGTATCTAATTTGATATTATACTTGAGTTTGAGGGACAAGAAAGAGGCAAGTATGACTTCAAATTTGTGAACTTCAATGACTGGAAATATAAATAGGGATGGACAAGTTCTAGAGGGAAAAAATGGACAGGTTCTAGAGGAAAACTAATGAATTTTATTTTGGACCTGTTTAGTTTGAAATACCTGTGGTCATGGAGTTGTTCATATCTATCTAACAGCTGGACTTTAGGGGCAGGGTGGAATTCATCAGATATACTGTAATAAAATCTGAAGGGTTCAGAATAGTCTGACTGAATCCAAAGTGTAATTATTGATGGTAAACAGTCACAATATAAACAATCATTTCTAGAATCATGAGTCATATGTCATAGTTTTAGAGCTGGAAAAGACATAGATGAGGAAATTGAAGTTCAGGAAAGTTAAGTGAATTGTCCAGAGTGAAAGGAGATGAGATATAGGATGATAAGAACGGACTCTAGGGATAACTAAGGTCTTCTGGCTTCAAATTCAATATTCTTTTCACTACACCAGTTGTATCATTTTAAAGTGACTTAGTAAGAGGCCTAATGAAAATCAGACAACAAATCTAAATTGATTTATATATGCTGCCTCCTCTTTCTATTTGATTTCATTCGATTTCATGTGTTTGGGGAGATTCTCAGTTATAACAAACAAATGCTTGTGTTATTTATCATTACAGTCAATAAAATGGTGATTGCTAGGAAGGAGAGAAGATGACTTTAGGAAATAATAATTGACATTTAAGTAGTGCTTTTTAAAGTTTGCAAAGTATGTTACATGCATTATTTCACTTAAGTCTCTCTAAGGAATGTAATATGGTTATTATTACCATATTTTTTTCAGTCATATTCCTAGAGTTAAAGACGTTATATGTTGGTCATGATGAAATACGTAGTATTAGGGGCAGGATTTGAACTATTGAAGACCTCAACTCTACCTATTGCATCATACCGTTTCTAAGTGTCAATAGGACTAATGGAAATATAATTAACTAGGTAACATTTTGGCAATCTAAAGATTTTATAAAATAATTTTTCTAATAAGAAAATAATAATAGTATTTACACAGTGCTTTGAAGTTTTCAAAGGGCTTCATCTAATACCAAGTTTATCCTCAACAACAACTTTATGAGGTAATCTACTATTATTATACCCATTTTCCAGATTAGGAAACTATGAATAAAAAGTTAATTTGGGGGCGGCTAGGTGGCGCAATGGATAGAGCACTGGCCTTGGAGTCAGGAGTACCTGAGTTCAAATCCAGCCTCAGACACTTAATAATTATCTAGCTGTGTGGCCTTGGGCAAGCCACTTAACCCCATTTGCCTTGCAGAAACTTAAAAAAAAAAAAAAGTTAATTTACTTATTCCCAGAGTCTCACAGCTGTCATCTGAGATGAGATTTAAACTCAAGTCTTCCCAACTCTAAGTCTAGTGTTAGGATAATTCTTAAGTCTTTTCCTATTTTATTTTTGATGTAGTAAAGATAGCACTACAGTTGGAGCACTTATGTTCAAATGCCATTTTCCCCCAATTACAACTATATTAGACTGTGAGGTCTTTAAGAGCAAGGAATAATTTTTTTTAGCCTTTCTTTGTATCAGTGCCTAGCGTATGGTCTTGTTTCTCTTCAGTCATTTTTAGTTGTATCTGACTATAAGTCTATTTAGGGTTTTCTTGGCAAATATTCTAGAGAAGTTTTCCATCTTCTCCAGTTCATTTTAGAGATGTAGCGACTTACAGGGGTAAGTGACTTGCTCAGAATCAAACAACTAGTATGAGTCTGAGAATAGATTTGAATTCAGAAAGATGAGACTTCCTATCTGCAGGCCTGGTGTTCTATCCACTGGATCAATTAGCTGTTCTATGTGTCTAAACATAGTAGGAACTTAATTAATACTATTGGACAAAACATATCTAAGTTCTACAATCCTAAATCTGATAATTATATGCCTTAAAAATGAATATTCTCGTTTTCCCTGGTTAATTTATTATACTCTTGCTCATTCTGAGTGATTTGTTCTTATGGGTCCTGTGACCTCATTAGGAGATTGTCTTTGAAATATAGTCTACAAACCCACTCCTGGAAACCAGTGTAGCATTTGGAATCGGTGGTAAAATTACAGTAGTATTAACAGATTCAGTCAATATAATTCACCTTCTCCCCTCCTATAAGAAGACCCATAGCATTTTCAAAATAACTGCCTCATATCTCAAGATTCTGAACTGAGGAGAAAGGAGCAACATTAACAATATGAGAGAAGAGAGAGGATTGAAGTTAGAGATTTACTGGTCTTTGGCAACAGACCTGAGTTTAGCATTTTACTAGAACTATCATACTCAAATTTTTATTTTTCACAAGTAGGATTATCTAATTATATGAACTGATTTCTTAATGAGAGTAATCCTTTAGATTTGAGTCTCCATCTCTCCAGCTACAAGGAAATTAATATGTCCTTATCTTCTGTCCAGGTACTACTTCCTATAGAAAACCTGTTGTGATCTACTCTGTTATTAAACTTTCTCCTCTGGAAATTAATTACATTTGTATTTACTTGTGTTCAGGTTATATTAACCCAGTGAAATGTTTCTTGAAGGCAGAGGGTACTTACCTTCCTTGAAAATATTTTATCACTTTTTATTGGATGAAATACAGACAAAAGACAAGGCTTTTCTGAATCAATCAGCAAGGGATTCCAGGTCAATGGAAAAGTCTACCATAGAGCTGATGGCACATGGTTTAGTAGGCTGAACTACATGTCTATCTCTGGCTTTGCCTTTTAACTTTCTGACTGACCTTGAATAATTTGGTTAGAATTCTGCATGCTCCTGTGAAAATCAAAGATAATCACACTTTACTACCTTAGAAGCTATTAGTTTCAAATTGTTGCAGCAGCAAGGAAAAAAAATAGAATATTACACAACTGCTCCATGATAATGATGTGAGAGATCTATGACTGATTGGGTCATGTCAACAAAGATTTATTAAGCACTTACAATGTATCAGACACCAAGATAAATACTGGGTGTGCAAAGAAAAAAGTCTTTGCTCCCTAGAAACTCACAATTTAATAGGGAGAACAACATTCAAATAACTAAGTACAAACAAGATATATTCAGGATAAATTAGAGATAAGTTCATGCGGAAGGTGCCTAAGATGAAGGGGGATTGGCAAAGACTTTTTGCAGAAATTGGGATTTCAACTTAGACTTAACAGAAGCCAGGTTAGATAGGAGGGGATGTGAGGAGGCTGGGAAGTGCACACATGGGAAGTAACTAGTGAAGATGCTTAGAGTTAAGCAAGGAAACCAATCCATTGTCACTGGATCTCAGAATAGAGAGGTGATTGAAGTATAAGAAGACTGGAAAAGACAGAATGAACCAGGTTATATGATTATTAAAAGACAGAGGATTTTATATTTGATCCTAAAGGTAATAGGGTATCTCTGGGAGCTTATTAAATAGAGGGGTGACAAGGTCAGAACTATGCTTTAGGATGATCAACTTGAGAGATGAGTAGAGAATGAATTGGAATTGGGAGAGATCAACCAAAAGAATTAAAGTGATCAGAACTTGGAGTGGTGTCATTGTGGGCAGAAAGCCTGATGCTAGCAGATTCATATGGTTCAGGCTTTAGGGAAAGGACAAATGATGCAAGGGTTGAGTAAAAGGCATTTTTGCTGATTATTTTGAATGTTTGGCTCAAATATCTTTAAACCTAACAGAATGTGAGCTGAATATCTGGAAAGTAAGCTAAATACAGACTTGTTGGCTAGCAGGGGTTCTGAGACATTATTTTTTGTTTACTCAAAGTCCCAGGATAAATGCTCTTAGGCAGGGAATAGAAAGAGATTTGGTTTTTAGCAAGGACATCAATGGAAAGGTGTGGAGGTTTATTTTTCTCTGTCTTAGCTATATAGCAAAGCACAATGGCAGGAATACAGATTCAAAGGCAGAGTTTCTGAGCTGCCTCCACAGAAAGAGAAGATCCAAATAACACTCTTGCTGGTGTGTGCTGAATGAATAATGAAAAATATAATAAGGAGCAAATCTGATAAGGATTTAAACCTTATACAAGGAAAGAGTTCCTGAAGAAACAGATAGATAATAATGTTAAAAGTTGATACAGATTGAAGAATTCATAAAAAAGGCTAAAGAAATCTTACATTTATAAATCCAAGAAAAATTTTAAGACTGTGAAAAATAAACCAAAAATTAAAGGGTACAGTGAAGAGGGCTGGAAGGTAAAATCTAGGTTTCTTCAGAGGAATGCAAAGTTTCATCCTAGGGGTGGTGGTGGAATGTGGAGAGAGGTCCATGAACTATATGCAGATATATAGTCAATAATCTTAAGATTCACATATCTCTAATACTACTTTTGCCCAAGAAACCAAAGGCTGGTCTGCAGAAACTTGGGACTACATGATTTCCTTCTCTTAGTTTCCCAGAATCTAAAATCTGGAAGTGACCATGGAGGTCATTTTAATTTAACAAATAACTGATTAAGGATCCTCCTATAAACCCCCCAAATCGTCATATGGACTCTCCTTGAAGATCTCCATTGAGGGGAAAAATTCACTGGCAGAGCTCTAATTTTTAGGAATTTTTTTTTCCTTACAGGAAGTCTAAATATGCTTCCTTTCAACTTCAATGCATGGTTTCTATTTCTGCCCTTTGAGGCAGATCTACTCACTTGTCAGCCTTTCTAAGACTTGATGACAGCCATGATATCTTAACTATATCTTCTCTTCCCTGTGTGGAACATTCCTAGGTCCTTCAGCTGAATTTCCTCTCTTTTGTGATTAAGATGCAAGATGAAAGCAGAGCTCTGGTGATAAACCCAACACAAAATTCTCATATTGATCAAATGGAGTGATTATGGAAATAGTTCTCCATTCACTGATGGGTCTACTTTCAGCAAGAAATGATGATCCAACTTAACTACATGATGTGAAAGTCAGTGGCCTATCAAAATTTATGGAACAAGGTAGTACGGGTTACTAAAGTGCTAGATTTGCAATAAGGAAAACTTAAATATGAATCCTTCCTTAGATTGTGTAACTTTGGGCCAATCACTTAACCATTCTCAGCCTGTTTTCCCATATGTAAAATGGGGATAATAATAGCTTCTATCTCACAAAAGTTATAAGGATGAAATGAGATCATTTATAAATAAAGCTTAATATAGCCCTTAGGAGGCTATATATTAATGTTAATTATTATTTTTTTTAGTTTTTTGCAAGGCAAATGAGATTAAGTGGTTTGCCCAAGGCCACATGGCTAGGTAATTATTAAGTGTCTGAGGCTGGATTTGAACTCAGGTACTCCTGACTCCAGGGCCGGTGCGCTATCCACTGCGTCACCTAGCCGCCTGTTAATTATTATTAAAATAACTTTCTAATCAAGCCCCATGACTGAAAAATAACTTGGTCAGAGATAGCAGATCACTCATTAGGACCATGCATTTAATCATGATCTACTTTTGATGCTCTTTACATAGACAATATTTATGCATATAGACACCCTATTGATGGCAGGCTTTGCTGTCTATGCCACCATGCTAGTTTTCATGAGCAAGTTTGAATTTGGACAGAGACTAGCTGACTTGGCTGCCTACTTTCTCTCTGCCATCTGTTTAGAAACTGATGGTGAGAAAAAAATAAAGTTGGGGATCCTTGACTTATTGGACTTCAATTTCTTTTTCAACTATTAATTTAATATAGGAAAGAATACTAATACAAGGTATCCGTTACTATCGAATCTTTTGCCACATTGGTCTGAAGACCCCCTATTTTCTGTGACTAAGTGACAAAGTAGACTTGTTGATGGTGTGCTTCCATGGTGTTCCAAAGTGATTATGGCAGATGTAAAGGTTTGAGAGATCTTTTTGTATGTCTAAAACTACTTTGAGATCTTTCTAACCTGAAGGGCATATGTCTAGCTTTCTGAGGAGTGGGTAACAGATTGTAGAGTTGGCCTCTGGGGAAAAAGAATACCCTACCATTCATCTACTTTCTGTTGATAGAAATGAACTTAATAATGAATGCCTATGTTTTACTACAGCAAAAAGGGACTCAAATCCATTTCTGCTGCAGAGGTGAGACAGGTATATAGTATACATCTAGAATTGCTAATATTTCTGTTTTCTTCAGACATTGTCAAGAAGATGAAATGAGATATTGGTAAAACTCTAGTGCAAATTGTAAACAAAGATGCTATTATCAGTTTGAAGGCTGCCATGGTTTCAGATTTGCATAGCATTCTCTGCTTCTCAACATCTATATCTGGAACCTGGAAATATCTCATTCTCTATAATATTTGTCCTTCAGGAGTTCCAATTTCCAAATGTTATCAAATCCCTCCCCTAGACTAATGACTTCATATACAATGACCACACTTCTTCAACATTGGTGACCAATCTGCCTCCTACATTATTAAGTTATTGTTGAAAAAAGTAATCTAACATAAAAAGGCAACCAAGAGTAGGAATGTTTTTTAAGAAGAATGATTTTGTCTGAGATTCTAATTATGGGGGCATGCCTAAAGCCTCTCTTGTCTGATTAGAAAACTCCTTTAGTACTTGTTTAAAGGTGATCTCACCATGAACTCTCACTCATCCCTGGCCTCATTTTAACAACCTCTGAGTTCTTTTTGTTCTTTTTAAACTAGATATCTTTACAACACCTCCACAGATTTGTTTACACACTTTGTACTTCTATGTTCCTTTCAAGATTAGAGAAGAATGTTTTGGTATCCAAAACAATAGCAGTCAGCAAGGTCCATTGAGAAGGGACCCTTCTCTTAACAAACGAATTGGACAGATGAATGTAAGAACTTAGAAAGAATTGATAAGAGACTTGGGCCTTGGTTGAACCCCATGTTTTGCCAATTGTACTAAGTGAATCCAAATTCTTTCTTAGCACAGCATGACTTCCACAATCACCCAAAGAAAGAAGTCATTGTGTATTTTCTAATGCAACTTGTTATGGAATGTAACAAAGGTTCCCATCTGAAAGACAGAAGTCTAAACAAAAATCAAAGGAGGTAGTGAGCTTGGGCATTGGGGGCAGGGTGGAGTATTATGGCAGGTGAAAGAAAGATACTCAGTTCCCAGATTGAATGCTATTGCCACAAAGAATAAAGCCATTGAAGATTCAACATTAACTTTTACTAATGGAAATTGCATCCATGTATTCTTTTCTACTTCCAAACCTTTCTTTAATTGTTTTGTTCAGAAAATCAATATAAACCACAAAACAGTAGGATTCTCTCTAACTGCAGTATAAACAAATATTTCAAAGTCCCATTCTTTTCCAAGCATATCTCAAGGAGGCTGTGTGAGTAAATAGTGCCTCTTGGGCATCTCGAGTCCTAAGAATCTTGAGACAGCAGTCAACTTCTGAGAAAATTTTCTATTTCCTGTCTGAAAAGTATATGTGGAAAGCAAGGTGAAGGAAATAAAGAAAGGTTAGCTCTCTCCAGCTGAAGAATGTTTCCATAGCCAGATAGTATGTGAGTCACAAGAGAATAGAAATCCCAGAAATTCATGCAGCAGGTTTCTAGGAATGTTTTAGGAACTGTGGTGAGAGAGCTGATCTTCAAGTTCCATTTATTCCAAACAGATAGAGAGCATCACAAAACAATCACAACAAGAGCACTTGAACAAACAATTACAAGCATCACAAAGCAGGTTTGGGAATGGATCCCAGCTAACATTTCCCACATCCCCCTCTTCTTTAACTTATACCCATTACATTCTGCGCAGAGTCAACCCTCTTATGGACATATTGCCACTGCATCATCAATTTCCCCAAGGCTATGCCAGGGAAAGGATGACTGCTGCAGTAGCACCCTAAATAAAGAAAATTTGAACATCGTTAAGTTGTTCTCTTTCTTGATTTGTAGTCAGAATAAGATTGGGAGAAATTGGCAAAAAGGAAACCACTCACTGCCAGGTCATTTCTCTTCTGAATAGATTCTGCTCTGAGTTTTGTGTGTGTGTGTGTGTGTGTCTGTGTGTGTGTTTGTGTGTGTGTGTGTGTGTGTGTGTGTGTGTGTGTGTGTGTGTGTGCGTGTACAGAGGGGAAGAGAGACAGAGAAAGAGGGGGAGAGAGGAAATGCTTTTTTATGGGCAAATTAATCATGGAGCTCCCTGCTCTGGACTGACTCCAGTTTCTGCTCAACAGTATATTA
Organism: Macrotis lagotis; assembly: GCF_037893015.1. Taxonomy (NCBI): domain Eukaryota; kingdom Metazoa; phylum Chordata; class Mammalia; order Peramelemorphia; family Peramelidae; genus Macrotis; species Macrotis lagotis. The sequence goes on along the minus strand of NC_133658.1, from coordinate 174,695,529 downwards.
TTACACTATGACACATATGTGGAATCCTTTCTAGTTTGGGTTCCAGCTGGTCTAGTTTGCTACTTTCATTCCAGAATATTAAGTCAGACATTCTTTGGTAGCTAAGTTTGAGAAAAAGGAATTTCTATATTGGATATGACTAAGCAAAAAGGAGCCCACAGACCAAATTTTTCCTGTGTACTGCCCTTTACTGACCACGTTAATACCCCTGTCCTTTTATTTATTTATTTATTTAGTCTCAGCTAGACCGAAAATTTCTTTAGTGATGGGGACTACAGATTATTTTGAATCAGGAGACCTTCTGAACCTCCAAAACATTGAGTCCCAGTTATATGTGAAAAAAAATGCTTAATGACTAATCATTAAATTCCAGATTGGCCTTCCTCTGCCAATTCTATCTCAATTTTTTATCTACCTGTGCTTTAGCATCTTAATTGTGCTAAACATCTGGATTGTAACTAACACTTCAAATTCTGAATATCCCACCATAAATTTATTATTTCTTCCTTTTACTTCAAACTTGCTTCTCCTTCTAACTTTTCTATTTCTGTGGATGGCATTATCCAGACTCAGAATCTGATATCCTATCAAGTGTCCAGTCCTGGGGATTCTACATCTCTTGACCAACCCTTCCATTCTGACTAGAATATAGAATGTTCCATGGAATAACCTTCCTTGTCCCCTTTCTAAAACATTTGTCCATCCATCAAAGCTCCGCTTATGTTGCCACTCCTCTGCAAACGGCTCCTCAAATGCTGTCAATTATTTAAAAAGGTAGATCAATGAAAAAATTGAACTGGATATTTTGTCTTAAGTAAATTTCCCTTATAAGAGGAAAATCCCTTTGGGTTTGAAGTTTGACATCTTGCATTTACCAAAGGCCAAAATGGTACAGTACCAGCTGCAATAATCCAAGTTTACCTAGATCAGGGTAGGTTGGTCCTGAATGGATAAAAGTGGGCAAAAGGGCAGGTCAGCAAGCAAAGCATAACAAGAGTCTGACATCTCTGCTAAGGCTTCCAAAGAGAGTTCCAGTTTTGCAGATAGCTTTCAGAGAGGAAATTGCTTACTCAGAATCTGACTCTGACCACCCACTTAATTCATCTGAACCACCAGCAGCTGTCAGGTGAGAATGGCACTGGGTGGTTCTACCTGTTCTGAATAACAACTGGGGCCCCAAGGTGAGAGGCTCTGTATTCCATTAGTGAGTCCCTGAGCCATTCAATTCCTGTAAGGATGAATGTGAAATTACTCTTTATTCTGAGATTTCTCACAGCCTGGACTACAACACCATATGATTTGTCCTCTATGATTTCCTTCACTCTAGATATCAGGGCATTTAAAAGGATTTTTAAGGCTGAGAGGCATAACTTCAAAGTCTAACTGGGGAAATAAAACCATGAATTATTTTCTATATAACTTGTTTTTTTTTAAACTGAGGAAAAGATCACTGCCAACTAGTATATTCCAGTACTTCAATGTGACTGAATTGCAGCACTTTGATAGATAGATGGATTTGTTATTTCATCAATTTGGAAGCTCTCTCCAATGAAGATTGCAACCCCTGCAAATAACCCATTCATACCTGCTTTCCAGTATTGCTCTTATCCATAGTCTCCTGTAATTGTACTTTATAGCATGTGTCTGTGATTTCAAAATTAGAATACTTCATAAGTTACATGACATTTATCTGATGGAGTGAAACAAATTCAAAGGAGTGATTGAATTGTATTAAGTATATATCACTTTAAAAGGAGACAAACATATTTAGCAGTTCTAAATATTACACATTATATGTTTATATGGCATGTATCAGTAGCCTTAAAATGTATTAAAGTTTATTATACCACATTGTATATATGTATGTGTGTATATATATATATTAAAACATATATACACATGTTTATATGTATATACATATATTTAAACATAAATAGACAGCAGATACAGACAGATTCACATGCAAATACACACACATATAAGAAATTATGGAACAATAAAATTGTTCTAGAATTAAACAGGAGAGGAATATGGACCTATGTCACTTTGGGGAGTAATTTAGGGCTTTGAGTGACATCCAGAGTCTCCTTGAAATAAAATCCTATATTTTTAAACATAACATATTAATCCTATTGTGCTGTGAGACTATGAGTTATGGGAATACCTAAATCACTGAAAAATGAAAATTGTAAGTAACCTAAAGGGCTAGACCAGTGATGAGCATGAAAATTCCACGTTACAACCAAGATTTGTGAATTTTTTTTAATTAGATTGGCAAGCAAGATGAAACTATCCTATCTCAGATCACCTATATTTTTCCAGCAGAAGGGAAAAAATGGTAATGGTGATAGTCTCTTTTAATGTAAAATATTTCTCTTTGGAATCTAGAATGAAATGAATGGGAGAAAACTAATGAATTCCCTAAGGTTTCTAGGACTTTAAAAAGAGCTATTGGTATAAATACCATTGAGTATTTTGCAGCCACTAAGGCATGTCAAATAAATATATAATTCACAGTATTTAGAACTGGATAAATACATGCTTAGATGATCTTTTAAAGTAATATTTACTTATTTCAATGGAATAGCTCCTTCAGATTCATTTCACTCCATCAGGTAAATGTAATGTACTTTAATATAAGATGCATTCTAATTTTGAAAATCAGACACATATTGTATAATGCTTTGCATGGCTTTGAGAAGTACTATTTGCTGTTCCATAAACCTATATTATTATGTAAATGATGAAGAAAGTTCTGGAATCCCAGTCCCTTCAGCTTGCTATATTGTCCTCCATTTGGACTACCCAAGCCCTTTTGCAGTTTCTTATGTGAATCACATTAGGACAAGTTCACACCTTCAGCACACTTAAATCTTTGTTATTCATGGCATACCCTTGAGTGGGTTAATGTTAGAGGCAGGGGTATTATTTGTAATGTCAAAGCCTTATTATAACTCTCTTTTCAGCCAGAGTTCATGTCATTCTGGAAAACTGACTTAGGCTCATTTTATGCTATTGCAGCTAAAACTTTCCCTCCCATCTACCCCCCCACCCTTCCTGCATTCAAGACAGATCCTTTTAATCCTAAATTCTACTCATTAAAAAGAACTATTATGTATGGTTATAACTAGTAATTCTTGTGCTAGGGACAAATTAAATTTAATAGAAATGTGACTGGGGAGAGGAAGAACCAAACCAAGCAACCTTGAAGGCAGTCACACTCAGAAAGAAATCAGTCTATCTACCAGAGTCTGATATTTATTCTCATAAGGGTTAGGGTGGAAGGCATGGCAGATCCTAGGGGAGGGATAACAGAGCAACAGAACCTGATGGTCTTTGAAGAGAGTAGTTAAATGCCACACAGGGTGGTACAAACTTTTGGAGAATCATAAGACCCTTGTCACAGACAATCTCAATGACCTCACTGTGCTCTGTTTCTTCATCTGTAAAATGACTGAGTTGGTCTTAATGACATATAGGGCCCCTTCCACTTTTATAACTTTAGTCTCATGATCCTATGATATTTGTTTAGAAAGGCTTCTATCTTTGTCAATGTGGGGGGAAGATACAAGCCTTTCTAAATAATAATGCCCTAGTACAGATCCCAGGTCACCAGGGTTAGTTTTGCTGTTGTATAAGGTACAAGCCAAATAATTCAGTTGTCTACTTCAATGACTCTTTTGCCTTGTCAGAACTGTCACATATTCTATTATTTAGTCTCTCTTTTTGAATGTTGAGAGAACCTTTTCTTTTCCTCTTAAAGGAGCTCTATGAGAGATAACAATGTTTCAAATTATAGCAAGATAACATGACTTTTATTTTGAGGGATTTAGGGGACCTATTTAGAGACCCTCTGAAGTGTCTCCCAAGTAATATCAGTGATCCCCAACCTTATATGACAAATTTCATTATTGCACATATGACCCTAAAGATGGTCAAAATGCCAAATCAAACCAAGCTGTATTCAATTCATTTGCTATGTGTAGACAGAGCCAAAGACTTCAGAATCACAAATCCAATTTAATTCTGGCTTGAAAATGCAATAACTGTTTAAATTGGATTTCTGTGGAGTTCATTTTTATTAGGCTCTGCATGCAAACTACTTTATGGTCATTTATTATTTAATTATTTCTAACAGTGGATCTTATATACCCAAAATATCAATTTAATTGGGAAGGGGAACAGAAGGGGATCTGATGCTAGCCAAAATGTGCTACGTGACCCTGAACTTGCCCTTGGAGAGCTATCCTATTTATACCCAACATCAGGTCCTTTGGCAAAACTCTGCATCATTAAATTCACTTTTATGGTTCAGTGCATATAATACAGACTTTAAAATGCCATTTTAAAGTTTACCTATCCTATACCTAAAATTTGCCTGCAGAACCAGGCCTCAGCAAGATTAGGTTGTAGTTAGGCAACAGAAAAAGATTATGAAGATGTTATAGTCTTGAGATTTAGAAGGGGAAGAGAAGAGATAATTCAACTCCTATCTCCAAAAGGAATCTCCAGTTCTACATGCCCAACAAATGACAAACCAGATTGTGCTGAGTATCCTTTAATGGAGAGAAACTCATTACCTCCCCACAAAAAGCAACCTTCTCCCCTTTGGGATATCACTACAAGAACTTTTTTCCTTGACATTGAGCTGAAACCATTTCTTACACTTTCAGTTCATCACTCCTAGTTCTATCTTATTGGACCAAATAGAACAAGCTCAATCTGTTTTCCACATGGTAGAAATTTCAATATTCAAAGATGCACATCATGGATTGTCCTGAGGATCAAATAAGATGTTAGCACAATTGTGCTTGGGACATAGTTGTTCAGTTTTGTCCGACTCTTTCTGACCCTATTTGGTGTTGATTTTGTTTGTTTTGGCAAAGAGACATCAGTAGTTTGCCCTTTCCTTCTCCAGCTCATTTTATAGATGAGGAACTGAGGCAAACAGGGTTAAAGTGACTTACTCAGGATCACATAACTAGTAAGTGGCTGGGTCCAGATTTGAATTCAAGTCTTCCCTGAGTCTAAGCCCAGCTCTATCTACTGCACCATCTAGTTGTCTTGAAATATAATAGGAGCTTCATAAGTGCTTATTCTCTTTCCCTTCACCAGGTTGAACATCCCTAGTTTCTTCAACTGAGTCTCACAGCTAGGTGACACAGTGGATAAAGTTCTGAGCATGGGGGCAGCTAGTGGCACAGTGGATAGAGGGACCAAATCCGGTCTCAGACACTTAATAATTACCTAGCTGTGTGGCCTTGGGCAAGTCACTTAATCCTATTGCCTTAAATTTTAAAAAAAATTATAAAAATTAAAAAAAATTCTGAGCATGGAGTTAGGAAAACCTTAGTTCAAATACAGCCTCAGATGCTTACTAGTTGAATGGTATGGGAAATGACACTAAACTTTTATCTGCCTTGATTTCTTCAGCTGTAATAATATCACCCAACCTTGCAGAGTTATTGTTAGGGTCAAATGAGATAACACAATGTCTGCTACATTGTAGGCACTGCGGACATGCTTATTCTCTTCCCCTTCCCCCTGGTCCTTCATTTGGCACATAATCAAAGTCCTTTTACTGTTCTGATTTCCCTCTTCTGAATGTTCTCCAGGACAGCTAGATGAACCTGGAGTCAGAAAGGATCATTTTTCTGAGT